>NW_025215643.1:0-14288 GCF_010389155.1 Erigeron canadensis | reverse complement strand
GGCTTGTTCAGCACCCAAGGCAACCATCTGAGAAGCGCTGTATATTCATCTGGTCAGAGCCTGTACTCCGATGACTAATAGCCCTCAACAAATAGTAAGCAAGAAGCTTCCATTTGCCACGAAGATGATTCATGAAGTAGGGGTGAGAAATAGCTCCAGTATACCCCATACGACGTAGAGCACCGTCGCAGAAACCCTCAGAAAACTCACGGAGGACCTTGCTCTATCACGACATCACCTAAGTGTAATATCGTCCGTAAGTCTCCAGCAGAAAAAGAGAATGAACGTCCTCCAACAGTAGTGCGAATGTATGTATGAGCACCCCTCTGCACCGAACGGGCTGAGTTCCAAATTCTCTAATGAGACTTATCACCAACGAGGGTTCTCTGTCACAGCAAAATTAAGACGAGAACGTGCAAGAAACTGTAGGACGCCATGAACTCTGCAGTGCACCCCGTCTGGGTAATGCTGAGATCGAGTGCAGCATTGTGCTCTTTGACGAACACAAGCGTTGTTACCTTGTCCTGCCATACCTGCACAAAAACGACAAAAAACGACAAGAAAAACAAAGTTAGAATAAATGAAAATACAATTTAGGGTTTTGGCTTTCTGCTTCGTGATGACGTCATCACGAGGAGGTTTTCCCCTCGTCGTGACGTCAGCACGAGCCAGTATGAAACCCAGAAACACGAAGGACTTAACATATCCATATGAAGTAAAATCGATCAAAAACTCATCTTGGACTTGTTTATAGTTCGTATATGCCCAATAAACAAAATCGAAACGATTCGATGAACACGAAGTTGGTTTGTATTTCTTCGTGTGAATAGTGACCGAACCACAAATACTTCAATTAATCTTGATTTACCAATTGTTTACTTACATTTCTGTTAGATTTAACATGTTTAAACATCAATTAATCCAATTTTAAGTCCAATTCAAGTCCAAATCATCATTAATCGAAGTTCGAATTCTTGGTTTGTCCGTTTTACTGTTCACGCAGAGCACAAAACCAAAAATTTGGGCATTATAAACGATTTGTAATCGTTCAAATCCATAGTTAAAATCAATAATCTATCCTAACTCAAGTATTTACCAACAAACTAGGATGATAATATGAAAAGAAGATGAAATCGATCGAAAATAAGGACGGATGAACAGTGGTACGAGGGAGAGGTGATTCGTGTGATTTACTTAGGGTTAATTTTCGATTAAAGTAATTAATGAATAGTTAAATCCGTATTTTTATGCGGATCCACATGGGCCGAACCGAAGACGCAGTTTGTGGGCTTCGTGATGACGTCAGCGCGAGGCATACTGACGTCAGGACGAGGTGATTTCGAATTTCCAGATTTTAAACCACAAAAGCTCCATTCCTTAGCCAAATTTCGCGAATTTTCCATAAATTTAAACAAGGAAAAATTTCAGAAATTCCAGAAACATAAACCTGTAGATACTCGTTACTAAAAACCTGTATCTACTCGATATCTTAGCTATCTAAATTCCGTACTAACTTGTCATCATAATAATGTATCAAATAAATCTTACATTATTATCTTGACTGAAAATCGATCATTTCTTCATTGATGTTTAACTCAAACAAATAACTTACATCAAAACACATTTAATGTAGAATGTAAGAAAAATATCATATCAACAACCTATCACAATATATCTTAAGTTGTGATCTTGATAAGAAAACTATAACCTATCACACTAAGTCTTAGGTTAATAAATAGGCAATGATGCATTTCGCATGTAGATTAATCATGATATATCCAATCTGACTTGTTTCAACATGGTATTCAAATGAAATTGATATCTGTAACCTGCACACTTAACAAACTCATCAATGCATCAATAACAATAAAGATATCATAATATGCAAAACAACCAAAAACTTAACCTAGTAATCATTACAAGATCTAAGGCAAGTCTAATCTTTGTCAAGCATACTTATCAACCACAAACAATTGAAATTTCAAAAATTACTTGAAACACATTCAAAAATATTTTGACTTTTCAATTTTTCAAAACATTGCATTTTCTAATTAAACAACGTATGTATTAATTAGAAAATCCATCTTTTAAAAACATTAATACCATAAGCAACAAGACTGTAAGTCCACCTAGCAAGATGTACAAAAGATCAAAATATAACAAGATATAAGATTAGACAATAATAATCACAAGTTCTATCAAGAAACCCGACTGGCAAGTAAATCGAAACTAGACATGAGTAGTTAGACTTACGATCCAGATAATGGATAAGAGTAATAAAGTATAATTGCTTGAAACTATATAATTTCTAAATATAATCAAGTATTATGGCAATGAGTCGAGATGTACATTTCAATGTATTTTATTTATTGCTATAAACAAATACAAGAGTTGTTGCGGAACAAAGATAATCACACTTGTGAAAATATCTAACAACCCCAGAAATACAATGATCTATGCTACGAGGAATTACTCGTAAGAATACTTAGAGTAATATCACACGTTGCAATTGCCAAATTCCAAGCAATATTGCAAGTGTGAGAAGTCTTATATTTATAGGCAAACATGGCCTGATGACATGGCAGTATGCCGTACAAATATGGTTGGATGGATTTGTGGACAAAATCCATAACATGCTTGTTTAAGGTAAAGTATGTAAGTTTCTTTGATGTGACTTGACATACTTTATTTCCCACCTTTTGCTAAAACTTTCCCAATCCCAGGTTGATAGTAATTACCCGGTAAAGTAGTTAAAGCTGCAAAAAGACTTTCCTCGTAATCAGTGAAAAAGTGTTGTAGTACTGTAAGTACTTTTTCACTGAGCCTCTTCAAATTCAACTTCAGGTAAGATCTTCTGAGCTCTGCTTCTGAGATGATCTTCTTCTTCAGTCTTCAGTCTTTGACTTTCGTTTGAACGTCTTCAGTGTTGGTTGATTCTGAATCTGAAGTGAAGCTTCAGTGAGCTATATTCTGAATGACTTCAGAATCCTGAGCAAGCTTTCTTCACTGAGCCTCAACTATTTTGAACAAATTATACTAGTCGATTTTCGACCTAACAAATTCCCCTATTTGTTCTAAATAGTTCATGTATTTTAGACTTCTATCTATACAAGTTTGTAAGTCTAAAAATACAAGTTTTTGTTTAAGTTGTAAAAATATTTCTAAGGACATCTCATAGATCATGATGCCTTAAGAAAAATTTTCTAGTTTGTTTTCTAACTTAAACTATTTCCTAATAATATGATGTAACTTGTAACTATATAGAGATACTGAGATGATTGTTCAGTTACAAGTACAGAAATGAAATGAAATGAAAAATATTTACAAGTACAAATATTTACAAGAGATACAACTACTTCTTCGCAGGCCTTGAGCCAAAAGGTGCTTCAGTAGCCTTTCTCTTTGGGGAGCTGATCTTTCCAACAATCTTTCCTCCATCTCAACCTTGGCCTTCATTTTTTGTTGGATCTTCAGCATCCAGACGCCATTCAGATGAGACTTTGGTTTTCCTTTCAGTGCATTGATCATCTCCTTATGCTCAGAGTACCCAAACTTATGCACCGATACTTGCTCATATTCTTCTTCAGCCCTACCTTCTCTTTTTACAGTCAGATTAAACAGCTTCAGACCATCTTCCTTCAGAATTTGCACATCCAGGATCTTTGCAGGATGACACCTGTGTTTCATGTAATAATCATACTGATCCTTCTCATGTTTATCCTTCACCTGAGCAACTTCTTTGGAAATGGGTATGAATGTAGAGAGGTCAGCATCTCGAGCATTCTTTCTTGTTGACCTTGGGCCAGTAAGTTTGGGCTTCTGAGGTGGCCTGCAGATTTCTTTCTCAGCCTTCAGAACACTGGACATTATTTCCTTCTTTTTAATCTCCATCTCTTTTTTCCTATTCTTTATCAATCTTCAATAGATATCTTGAAAGTGAGATGGTCCAGTTTTTGTTCTAAGGGAGAAAACTTCATCCCATACTCATATTCGGCCATATCCACCAAGGCCTTCTGCACTCTTGCATCATGCTTGATCTTTTGATATCTTTCAATTGTAGACCAAGAGCTGCACATCCACCAGATCAATGGTACCCATTGCCAAGTGTTGGGCCCTTCTCTTTCTTGAGTTTCTCTCCACATGATGAATTGATTGGAGACTTGTCTCTGAAGGGCTTCCAACTTCTTCTGATCAGCTTCTAAATCTGGCAATGGATAACCATGCTCATCCACATTTCTCCAACCACAAATCCAGAGTCCTTGGTCCCCTTTTTCTTTGGCTCCTCAACCATCTTAGCTTTGCCTTTGTCTTTTCTTGCTTGTTCAGATGGTTGGGGTTCAGATTGTTTCCTTGGTCGTTCCCCTCAGATCCAGATGGCCTCTTGGTTGCTTCGATTAATTCTTGAGAGTTGGCCAGCAAACCAATTGGCACATCACTTCCCCCTTTGGGAATCTCCGCAGGCATCCTTGCATATAATTCAATTGCCTTCTGCATGCCCTGCAGAGGTTCCCAATTCTGCTGGGAAATACTATCAGAAATTCCCTTCGACATAGTTGCAAACTGAGCTCTTAATCTGAATGTAGAGTTCAGATTCAGCTTCTCATGCTCCAAGACTTCCTTCAGTAACCCCTGTTCTTCATCAGATAGAGCACCAGAGGGAGGAGGAGTAACAACTTCAGGAGTTTTCTTGAGCAGGGCCAGGATTTCATCCAGTTGCTTTGACTGGTTCTGAACTTGTTGATCAAGAGTTGACACAGAATCTTCATTTAGTTACAGCTTTGTCAACCTTGTCATTTGTTGCTTTGGAGACTTCAGAAACCAGCATCCTGACCCTCTTTTCAACCTTTTCAGCCACCGACACTGAAATCTGAGAAATGAGATCTTCAGAAAATATGGACTTCAGTGTCGAGAAACCTTGTCACCAACAGAGGCACCAAAGACTCTTCATCAACACTCGGCTTCATAACCAACTCACCCACTTCTTTTTCAAGTGCCAAGAAAGAGTTTTGTATCATTAATAGCCAGGATTGCAGATTCGCAACGACTGAACTCTGCACATCCCTCTTGGTCAACTTGAAGGCTTCACCAATCGCCCTACTCAACCCATTGCAAGATGACACCAATTCGTGTAACTTCCCAACCACTAAGCTCTCATTAACTGCTAATCTTGTAAATCAGTACCCATAACATCCTGGGCATCCTTCAAATCGGCCAGAGACTTAGTGTTGGCAGCTAGAGATTTTGACAAGCCCTCAACCTGAATGAGAAGGTTTTGGACTGCAGTATGTGACTTCTCTAGCTGAGCTTCTATGCTAAGAGGTGCAGCAGTTGAAGTAGAAGCTGAAGCAACAAATGGAGTTGTTCTGATGCTTGCCAGAGATCTCTCCAAGATTCTTTCTGAGGGACCATCAGATTCGGTCTCAGAATCCAGTTCTTTCTCTTGCTCTCCTGGCAGATCATAAGTTCTCCTTGGTGGAACATCATGGATTTGGGGTGAAGGAATTGAAGAGTGGTTGAAAGATGGCAGATGTAACGTATGCGGAGTTGTGCCTTGTGGAAATAGAGGTGTTGATGAGAAATTGGTGGTGGTTGATAAGGTGGATCAAGATCGATGATATTTTGTGGTGTTGTTGTGTTGTTGTTGTTGTTGTTGTGAAAGAGATGGTGATGCAGGTTCTTCAAATGAGTGAGGGTTGGCTCAGAATCTGAAATATTCTCCCTCAACAATTCTTCATCAAAAACAAAATCCTCAAGGTTTCCCTCAGGAAGCTCATTGTCATCCCAGACATTTACATTCTGGTCAGATATGCTCTGGTCTTGATTCCCAGAATCCAGGCCAGCACCCAGTTCAGCAGCTGCTTCAGCAGGTGCATCGTCACTGGTCAAAGATGGAACGCTTCAGTCGATACCAGTTGTGCCTCAGTAACTCTTGTGCTGGATCCAAGAGTCTCTTCATTGGCCGTAGATTTATAAACCTCCATTCCTCTGGGTATCACCTGAGAAACATCAAAAGTTTGTGCAAACAAAGAGTGTAAGATTTGTGAAGTTACAGGGAGTGCATGTGCAGACACAACTTCTACTGTGTGTTGGGCTGTCACACAAATATCTTCACCATCTCCTCCTAAAGAAGTTTTGGAGATGGCTGCTTGTAGGTTTCCCATTTGACCTTCTTCTGAAACCTGTCTTGAGATTTCAGAAGGCTGAGCTTGGGTACTAGTATCCTTGGGTTGTAAGGATGGCCTAAAAGGACGCAGTTTTAATAAACCCTTTGGAGATCCTGAGGAATCTTTTGGGAGATCCTCAGGTTGGTCAGTGGAAGATGAAGGTGGCAGGGTAGAACTTGTTTTGGGTTTAAACAAGTGTGACAGATTGCCACTAGATCGACTGGTGGGTCTCACATTCTTTTGTGACCCGCCCAGTGATCTTTCTAAGCCAGCCGGTCGTGCTGTGTCAGTTTTAATGTTGTTACTAAGTACCTGAACATAGCAGGGGACAGTTCAGGTTCGTCCTCAGACTCGGTTAACTTGGAGAGGTCCTTGCAAAATTCGGTCTGAGAGCTCTCCTGAAGGATGTCAGTGTATCCTTCTCCCAGAATCGCCAAAAAACAATACTTAAAATCTGGGGAAGGCAATGGATGCTCCTCTTCCCCTTTCAACTTAGTCAACAGCTGAGCAAACAGCATCTCAGCAAAATCTACCTTCATCCCGTGCCATAATAGTAGCCCAACTCGACTTGGATCAACGAAATTTGATCCAGTCCTCCACTGTTCCCTCCAAGACACTCTACAATTTGTGTCCAAAGTATCTCCACACCCTTGAAACCAGCAATGAAGATGTGGCCAGACGTCTTCAGTTGCCATCATCATCAACGATCTGATTGTGGCCAGTAACCAGCAAAACTTCCCTGAAGTTAACCCCTTTTTGTCTTTTCATATACGGGTGTTGGGAGGCAAATAGTTCAGCCTGAGCACCTCCCTGAAACCGTCAAGCGTCAATACGCACTTCACCGTACCTTCCTTCAGCGTGAAGGCTATCGACTTCTCATCCTTGGCAACTTCGGCCGTATACCAAAACTCCAGTAAATATCGATGATATAAACGCTCTGGGTCAGCAGTTAGAGCGTACGAAATGGGACAGCGTTGAAGAAACGCGTTTAATCTGCTCAGAAGCCCTTCAGATTTGGCATTTAGGGCTGCCTTAAAATTGTTCATGTTAAACCGAATGGTTTTAGATTCGAAGTCTTTTGCCATTGAGAGTGGGTTAACAGGAGATTTAGGTGGAAATATTCAAAAGCGATGAGTGTTTTAGGTTCTTTAACGGTTGATGAAGAAGCCATTTTAAAAGTAGATAAAATGTAATGAAAAAAGAAAGAAGGAGATGAAATGTGTTAAGAAATTTAGGGTTTGAAGTTATGAAAGAAGATGAAATGAATGTTGAATACTTGAGAGAATGAAATGAATTTGAGAGAATGAGAAGAGATATGATTGGGAGTAAAGAAAAATGAAGTAAATGAAGGAATAATTTGGAAAAAGGTATATATATTTTCAAAGAATTCAAAGGATTTTCCGTTGAAAATAAATAAAAAGATTTTGGAATTCAAACCAAATAAATATATGATCGGGTTGAAGTCCGAAATAATTTTCGGCGACACGTCCGCATTAAATGCAACAACGGCCATGACCCCACTTTTTCAAGAAAAATTCAACCATTTTTAATGCAAAAGCAATTATCATTTTTCTTTACGGCGCAAGTAGTATGACACGTCAGCAAAAAGGTATCTGGAACAGTAAAATCACGTGTCCACTTGCCACTAGGTATCCATTGTATAATAAAAGGTTTTGATGGACTTCAGATTTGAATAATTTAAAGTTCTGAGAGAAGTTAAGGAAGTGCAATCTGAACCTTCTCATATTCTAGAAATTCTGAAGTCCTTCAGTTTCTGAAACATTTCAGACAAAGTGCTTTCTGAGGCAAAAATTCCCCCTCAAAAAAAATTTCTTTTTCTTGTAAAAACATTTTTTCTATTCCCCCTGAAATGCTACACAGGATTTAGCATTCCTAACTCACTGATGAGATGTTTAAAAGTTTTGACATCTAAAGGTTTTGTAAACACATCAGCCAGTTGTTTATCAGTGGGAATGAAATGAATTTCAATGTCACCTTTTAAATATGATCACGAATGAAATGGTACCTGAGATCAATATGCTTGGTTTTAGAGTGCATGACAGGATTGTGAGATATTGCAATGGCACTTGTGTTATCACAAAATATTGGCGTTCTTGTGTACTTAACACCATAATCAGTTAGTTGGTTCTTCATCCATAAATCTGAGCACAACAACTTGCAGCAGAAATGTACTCAGCCTCAGCAGTTGATAATGATACTGCAGTCTGCTTCTTGCTTGTCCAACTAACTAATTTGCCACCAAGAAAATGACATCCACCTGTGGTACTTTTCCTATCTATCTTACAACCTGCATGATCAGAATCTGAATAGCCCATGAGATCTAGACTTGAGCCTTTGGGATACCAAAGACCTAGTCTGGGGACACCTTTCAGGTATCGAAAAATTCTTTTTACTGCATTCTGGTGTGCTTCTCTGGGATCAGATTGAAATCGTGCACAAAGACATGTTGCAAACATTATGTCTGGTCTACTTGCAGTTAAGTACATTAATGATCCCACCATACCACGATACTTTGTGGGATCGAAGGTTTTCCATTAGGATCTGAGTCCAAAGTTAATGGTGCAGAAATTGGAGTATCTTTAGATGAGACTGAATCAAATTGATATTTCTTTAATAAATCTTTGACATATTTTTCTTGATTAATAAAATACCATCACTGGTTTGTTTTACTTGAAGACCTAGAAAATATGTCAATTCACCCATCATACTCATTTCATACTCAGAAGACATAATTTTTGAAAACTTGTCACACAATTTTTCATTTGTAGACCCAAACACAATATCATCAACATATACTTGTACAAGTAAGATATCACTTTTCTCATGCAAGATGAATAAAGTGTTATCTATAGCACCTCTACGAAAACCATTATCTAAAAGATGTCGAGTTAGAGTATCATACCAGGCTCTAGGTGCTTGTCTCAGACCATACAATGCTTTGTTTAGTCGATACACCCAGTGAGGTTTTTTCTTGCTTTCAAACCCTGGAGGTTGATACACATACACAACTTCTTCTAGCTCTCCATTCAGGAATGCACTTTTGACATCCATTTGGTAGACTTTGAACTCATGATGAGCTGCAAATGCTAAGAAATTCTGATAGCTTCAGTCTTGCCACTGGTGCAAAAGTCTCATCAAAATCAATCCTTCTTCTTTGTAAACCCTTTGCAACAAGTCTGGCCTTGTTTCTGATTACATGACCATCTTCATCTACCTTGTTTCGAAAGACCCCCTTGTCCCAATTGGTTCTTTCTTCAGATTGGGGGGACATGGAACAAGCTCCCAAACATTGTTCCTTTCAAATTGGTTGAGCTCTTCTTGCATGGCTTTTCGTCAATCTTCTTCGGTTCTATCAGTGACAAGAAGCTGACATATAAGCATTGATCGTAGTGGCTCTTCTGGTCTGAACCCCTCTACTTGGATCGCCAATCACTTGATCAATTGGATGTGAGCGAGTCCATTTAGAGTAATGACCAGGATGAACAATAATCAGTGCAAGAACTCCTCTGTCCTACTTCAGAAGATGGATCAGAATAAACTATTTAGTTTCATCATCTTCATCATCTTGTAAATCACGATTTGCATCATGAAATTCTTCGTTCTGAGTATTTCAGGGGATACTGATATCTGAGGAGTAGCACGCACATTTGATCCAATAGTCAATTCAGTAGGTAGTTTGAATGTGATGAAGGATAAAATGGAATGTTACTTTGCTGATTTGTAGTTGGTTCTGATCTGGATTGAACAGAAACATGTTCAGGTGACTGATCTGGTTTGTCATTTTGATCAGAATCACCGAAACTGAAAGGACTTTCTGAAGGTGGTTCAGAGACTGGTTTATTAAAGATTGCAGAATTTGATTCATCAAAGGTAACATGAACTGACTCATCAACCTTTTCAAGTCTTTTGTTATAGACTCTAAAGGCCTTGCGAATTGTTGAATAACCTAGGAAGTAACCTTCATCAGCTTTGGCATCAAATTTGCCCAATTTGCTGGAATCATTCAGAATGTATACTGGACATCCAAAAACATGAAAATATCCAATATTAGGCTTTCTATTTCTGAGTACTTCATAGGCAGTCTTCTTATGTCTTTTGACATAAATGGAACGATTCTGAGTGTAGCAAGCAGTTGCAACAGCTTCAGCCCAAAAACATTTTGGAAGACCTGACTCATTCAACATACTTCTGGCAGCTTTAATCAGTGTTCGATTCTTTCTCTCTACAACACCATTTTGCTCTGGAGTATGTGCTGAGGAGAAGTTCTGAGATATGCCAGTGTCAGTGCAGAAGGTTTCCAGAGTGGAATTTCTGAATTCAGTGCCATTGTCACTTTGAGCTGACGTACTTTTCGCTTGTGCTTGAGTTCAATTTGTTTGATGAGGGCAATAATTTCAGCAGCAGCTTCACTTTTATTTCTGAGGAAGATTACCCAACAGTATCTTGAATATTCATCAACTACAACCACAGTGTACTTCTTCCCCACTCTTGTCTGAACATTCACAGGACCAAAGAGATCCATGTGTAGCATATGAAGTGGTTCAGTGATGCTGAAATTTTGCTTGGTCTTGAAAGATGCTCTTTTCTTCTTTCCCATTTCACACCCTGGACATGGCTTGTCTTTATTGAAAGACATGGCGGGTACCCATCAGCCTTTGTATGGAAACATTGTTCAGAAGTAGCACTGTTCATATCTACTACATAAATGTTTCCTTTTCTGGGAGCAATCATTACTACCTTCCAATCTCTGTTGAATATGGTGCCTTGTGAAATATCAAATAAAACCTTAAAGCCATCATCACAAAGTTGGCTGACACTGATCAGGTTATATTTCAGACCATTCACATATGCAACTTTTGTGAATTTGACCTGACCGTTATTCACAACACCATATCCTTCAGTTTGTCCATGATCGTCATTACCAAAAGTTATTGAGGGCCCCTCTTGCACCCTATATTCCTCTAGCAGGGATTTGTGACCAGTCATGGTTCTGCCAGCAGCACTGTCAAGAAACCAAGTGTTCTTTTGCGGTCACCCTGCACATACACAAAGATTAGTTCTTTTTGGGAACCCATCTTTTGATGGTTCACTGGACTTTCCTGAACAGCCTCAGATTTCTTTGGTATATGGGGAACAGATGGATCAAAGGGAATTTCAGTCATATTTCTGATGACACAAAAACAGTTGGTTTAACGACTTCAGAAACCTTTTCCTTCTCAGATTTTTGCTTTTCTTGTTTAACTTTCTTTGGAAAAGGTTTTGGTTTTGTTTGGGATTTTGGGGAGTGCTTTCAACATTTTTTAATCGTGCATTACAGCTTTGCACTTGTCTAGCCAAATTTTGAAATTGACTTTCAATCTTAACAAAATAGATTCTTGATTAGACACCTGAGCTCTACCAGAATCTGAGGTAGAAGGCTCAGCAGGGATGACATTCTTCTTCTTTTTCTGGTTCTTGGAAACCTGTTTGAAGATTGAGGGGAAGGCTTCTTGGATTTAGCCTTCTTGTCTGAAGCATGGTCTGACATGCTTCAATTTACTCTCAGGTTGTTCCTGGGCTTGATCAGTTATCAGTTTTAATTTTCCAAGATCTTTAAAAACAATTTCTGGTCTCATTTCTTTTGGAAGAGCATCAAGATCAGTTATTACAGAAGCAAGATGAAGATCACCAGTGCCATAGGCGATTCTTTGGTTCTCAAAAGTTTTCTTTATGGCAGCTTCTGGAAAAGGTGATTTCATCCAAGATTTTATTATTTTTTGTTCTTTTTCTAAAATGATTTTAGTTCTTCCTTTTCCAATTCTAATTTTGAAACCATTGACTGATAACTTTTCAAGGTCAACTGAACATCTTTTAGTTCTTTCAATCTGGCCTGACTGGCGTTCAGTTCAGAAGAGTTTATTTCAAATTTTTAATACTTTCTAACGCACAGTCTCAACATATGATATGTCAGCCTCAATTCGAACTAAAAGATCCAGTTTTAGTCCTTCATCATTCTCAAAACCAAACTTCACTAACCTTTTTCATGATAATATCCACCCAACGACCAGATTCCACATCAGACTTAACAACATGACTTTGATCTTCACGAGCCATGAAACACATATCCTTACTTCTTCTTCATCATCAGATGACTCGTCAGAATCCTCCCATTTTTCAGTGTCTGCTACCATACAGCTATTCTTGTTGGATTCTTCTTGTGCCATCATTGCCATGTGGGCTTTCAGCTTCTTGTACTTGGCTTTGTACCCATCATCTGGCTTCTGAAAGATAGAGTGGTTAGGGCAGTGTGTGATGAGGAAGGTTGTGATGATCTGCATTCCTTCATAAAATGTCCTTTCTTTCCACATTTAAGCATTCAAGATTGGACTTATCAACAGTGTTGTTTGAGGAAATTGTTGCCATTTCTTTTGGTTTAAATTTAAAAACGATTAAGGTTTTGGCAATCATAGCAACCAGATCATCATCATCATCCTCATCACATTCATGTGATGCATAATCAGAATACCAACTTTCATTAGTTCAGCTACTATCTTCTTTACAGAGTCAGACTGATCAATCTCAGAAGATAGTAGGGCAGTATCTGAGGTTCAGAATAATGAACCAGAGCTGACTTGGTAGATGAATGATTCTTTGCATCTTGCTCAGCCACAGCTCTCTCTGCTTTGTTTTCCTCAGTAAATCTAAAGCACCATACAGAGAGGCCAGAGTGTGGCTGTGAAGGGTGTTGCCTTGTCTTAACACCATGATCAAATTTTCCCATTTTGAAGGCAAAATATCACAAAATTTTTCAAGCAAATTTCTTTGTCTTTTGTGACACCAAGAGCTTTAATTGATTGACCAAATTTGTAAACCTAAGATATGTTTCAGTTAAAGACTCATTTGGTAATGCAAAAATGCTTCATATTTTTTATTCAAAAACTTTTCTTGTGTGACAGTTTCCTTTGTTCCTTCAAATTGTGTTAGCAATTCTTCCCACATCAACTTAGAATTATCAAGTAAAACAAGAGTGGGTTTCAAACTTTCTGGACACAGCAAAGAGAATCATGTTTTGTAATTTAGAGTCTAGGTCAGCCAAACGATGATCTTCTCTGACCAATGATCTTTTTCTTTGGGTGTTAACCTAGGGGTCCCATCTTGATTAAAGACTACAGTTGATGCATTCATGGGAACATAAGGACCTTCAACAAGAATGGTGGTCAAGTGTCTTTCAACACCAGCGATGTACTTGAGCATGCATGCCTTCCAAGTAATGAATGTGTCACTATTTCCATTAAATTTAGGTACCGGATTGTTTGGAAAGTGAACATGAACACTGGGTTGAACTGGTGGTGGAGGTGGTGGATTTTGATTCATATTGGCATTTGGGTTAGGGTTCGGTTGTTCGTTCCAGACATCTTGTAGGATCAAAACAGGTATAACAACTTAATGATTTAACCTGGAGGCTCTGATACCAATGTAAGTCCACCTAACAAGATGTACAAGAGATCAAGATATACAAGAGATCAGAATAGACAATATAATCACAAGTTATATCAAGAAACCCGACTGGCAAGTAAATCGAAACTAGATATGACTAGTTAGAATTACGATCCAGATAATGGATAAGAGTAATAAAGTATGATTGCTTGAAACTATATAAATTACTAATATAATCAAGTATTATGGCAATGAGTCGAGATGTACTTTTCAATGTATTTTATTTATTTATATAAACAAAATACAAGAGTTGTTGCGGAACAAGATATCACACTTGTGAAAATCTAACAACCCCGAAATACAAATGATCTATGCTACGAGGAATTACTCGTAAGAATACTTAGAGTAATATCACACGTTGCAATTGCCAAAGTTCCAAGCAATATTGCAAGTGTGAAAAGTCTTATATTTATAGGCAAACATCCTGATGACATGGCATATGCCGTACAAAATATGGTTGGATGGATTTGTGTAAAAATCCATAACACGCTTGTTTAAGGTAAAGTATGTAAGTTTCTTTGATGTGACTTGACATACTTTATTCCCAACCTTTTGCTAAAACTTTCCCAATCCCAGGTTGATAGTAATTAACCGGGTAAAGGTAGTTAAGCTGCAAAAAGACTTTCC
>NW_025215642.1:0-14150 GCF_010389155.1 Erigeron canadensis | reverse complement strand
CCAAAGTGTTCAAGTTAAATGTAACAAAGATCAAAGCTACAAAAAGTTAAAATTTGATTGGAAGATTCAAGACCAAGAGATAAAGCTTCAAAAGAGTCTCATCAACAGATTTCATTCAAGATCTTCAAGTTGTTCATTTACATGTTCAAGAATGTTCCTATGCATACATCAAGGGGGAGAGTACAAGTTTTGATACTTTATTCCAAGAAAAACAATTTTCACTCAAGAATGAAGATTGAAGAACCAACACCAAGTTTATACCTTCCGCATTTCAAAAGATAACTCTGTCTTGGTTCAACAATTTTCAATGATTCAAGACACACTTTTATTTCTGTTAATTAAGAACATTGAGAATTACCTATTTTTAACTTCAAGAAGTCCAAGACCAGATTGATTCTAGCTCTCCAAAGACAATGAGAAGCTTTGAAGACTTGTTTCATCATACCAATTGTCTTCACCACGGGCTCATCAACTTCATTCTACAAGACAAAATAACACGTACTTTATCCATTACAATCGATCACTAAGGGAAGAATGTTAGAAATCCAAATAGGTGATAAATTGTAATTAAGATTGGGACCTGCTTGTTGTTAATGATAGATATATGTACTAAAGATGAGGAGCTAAATATAAAGTTTAGCATGTGTAAGTACTTATAGTAAAATACTCCTCATTCCTTAGCATATCTATATACATGTTTATTAACTATTTCAATAACACCCTCATAATTTACACACACCTTAGTCCTCTCAAAACACCCACCCAACATACTCTCTCTCATACACACACTAAACACTAAGAACCCACACACTTACATCCGCCATTGTTGAGATCGAATCCAGAGTAGAAATCGTGTTTATCATTTAGGATTCATTTAGAGTCGGATTGGAATTGAAGAGAAACATTCAAGGATAATGTTGAGAGATTAGTGCGGCGCTGTACTTCTGTGGCGCACAAAAAAAATTTTCTAAAGCCATGCTCGATATTTGGGGTCTTTGTGCAGTGCACCAATGAGGTCTAAGGTTTGGGAGTTCGTTTGTGTTGCGCACAAAGTCCGGTTGTGCATAAAAGACCTAAATTCCATTTTAGTCTCGTTTCTACCATTTTATTGATCCTATTCAGTCTCTAGGTAGTTGGAAATACAAACAAAACCGTTAACTTTGCTTATTGATCGGTTGTGCTCGTCATGAGGTAGATACTTACTTTTCTCAGCTGGAGGCACACAAAAGTAGTTTTCTATATAGTAACCTCTTAATCAATTATTTATATCTGTTGGTTTTTTCCTTTTTTTCGGGTTATGCGGAGGTATATGGGAATATATGTATGTTAGGTCCAGTTTAAGCAAACTGGAGCTCTCTCCAGTGACATCTGGAGAGCATGAGAATTGTCCGAAATATTAGAAGTCCAGTTGCATTGTACAGGTTCAGCAACTGATGACTTCCTCCAGTTGAGATCAGAAGACTAGAATCTGAAGACCTTCCAGTTGAAGTCAAAGACAACAAATGGAAGATAGAGATTGGCAATGGCAGCGAAGCCCAGTTGACAATCTACCAGATCAATCAACTGAGAATCCTCCAGTAATGCTCTTACAAAGCTTTACACTGATTACGAGGAGGACCTTTTTACTCTACATCCTTTTAACCCGGACAATGATATTGTCTTTGGATAAAGATACAAGATGTAGAGTGGTTGAATAAAGTAACCTTTTGTCTTACTTTATTTAACACACACAAGGATTATTAAACATACTTTTGTGTGCTGTCAACCATATTTGTACATCGAAGTTGAGATCCCCATGCTCAATCTTCGACTATAATAGAGGTCCTTGCACAAGCTGTTTCAACACTTTTGCAAATACATATATTCTGCAATATTGGTGAACTTGTGCAATATTCTCTCTCGTAAAAGGAACATTTCACAACTCTAATGTTTTCGATTGTTAAGGAGAATTTCCAAGTTTAGATCAATTGTAATTTATGGTTTTTTAGGATATTTACATTCTTGTATTATCTTGGTTCCGCAACAACCTTGTATTTTATTTGAACAAGTAATAAATAAATACACTTGAAAATTACATATTGTCTCACCAGTTTATATACTCGTCATTTATATTATTGCACTTATTTATATTCTGTAACTCCAGTTACCTGGTACACGATCATCTAAACTGGTCACTTCCAGATTAATTGATCGTGTTGCAAAGTTCACTCACCATCGACATAGAGGTGTCTTCAGCACCCATCTAGTAATAGTTGGGACTTAAAAGTGGTATCAGAGCAGGCAGGTTGAATTGTTTTAATTCTATAACCTAGGTCTTTTCGATGGCTGCTGAAGGTGAGAATGGTTCTGGTCCAATGAATCTAATCCTAATATTGCTACTCCTTTAAATACTACCCCTCCTCCTCCTCCTACTCCTGGGGCTAACCACGTTCATGTACATTACTCCAACTCTCCTGTTCCCAAATACGATGGGAATGGTGAGACATTTGGTACATGGAAGGCTAGAATGCTCTTGCATTTTGGTGGGATAGAGAGTTATATGTTGAAAATCCTTAAGGATGGACCATATATACCCATGTCCAGTGGTGTTAGCCCTCTTCTCGACCCCACTGGGAGAAGAGGCACCAGGGAAAAATCTGAGGAACATTGGTCAGATGAGGATCGCAGATTGGTTGATCTTGATACCAAACTGAAAAACATGATTCTTTCTGCTATACCTGAGGAACTAATTCCTACTCTTGTGTGTTTCCAAGTGCAAAATCTATGTGGGATGAATTAGTTCTCCAGTTTGAAGGAGGAAATGACACCATTGTCACTAGAAAGGTTGCTCTCAACAAGAAGTATGAGTCCTTCTTTGCTCTTCCCAATGAAAGTTTAACTGGTACTTATACCAGATTTACCGGCCTAATTAATCAACTTAGAGGCTTGGGAGTGGAGAAGGATAAGGATATTCTTCTTGAAAAATTCTGTGATGTTTTGCCATCCAAATGGGCACACATGGTTCTTGTCTTAAGACAAGGAAAGACCTTGCACAGCCATACCTTGCTTCCCTTTATGGAGCCTTCAGATTCACTGAAGATAACGATGCTGCAAGATTGCTGGCTGAGCAAGATGCTTTAAACCATGCTCAGAGTTCCAAGGCTGCCAATTTTTCTGGGCAACCTTGTGCTGCTTTAATGTCTACTGAGAATGTCCAGTCACATTCTGTGAAGGAAATGTTAAACAACCTTTTGAACTCTGGCCTGACCACTAATCTCAGTGATGGTTGTGAGGAAACTGACGATGATGATCTGGTAGCCATGATTGCTAAAACCTTTAATAGGTTTAAGCATAAATCTAATCGATTTAATGGGTCCAATAATGCTTCCAGTTCAATTTCTATGGATAAGGCTAATCTTACCTGCTACAAATGTGGTAAGAAAGGCCATTTCATGAAGGAATGCAGATCTAGTCAAATGAACACCAAACTGGTCCTGTTGTCCCAAACTTTGTTAAAACTGATGACTATAAGGCCAAATACAAGAAACTTAAGGCCCAGATTGCTCTCATGTCTCTTGATCAAAATAATGAGAAAGAAAAGAACAGGTGCATGATAGCTCAGACTGAAGGGAAATGGAACTCTCTGATGACTCATCTGATGATGAAGAAGAGATTAGAGATATGTGTTTTATGGCATGGAGAGTCACAACCAGTGGTGAAAGATGATGTTGTGTCTGGAAGATGGGTTGATATCATCTTAAAGAAGGTAAGGGATTATGATATCGAAATTGATTCAGAATTGAAACTGGATATTGCTGAATCATTGAATGATGACTTATTATTTGTTGAAACCATGAGAACTGACTGTGAAAGATATTTAGAAACAGTTTTGGATGAATTAAACAACATGAAAAGTCAAGTAAATGATTTGCAAAGTGTCCAGTTGGCTCTTAAAGAGTCAGATTTGAAAAATGAGGCATTAGAAAGAGATAACCAAAAACTAAAACTTGATCTTGAAAAGGAACATATGGTTATCAACTCATGGGTACAAGCATCTGGCAAAAATTATGACGCTTTTTCTAAAACCATTGATGCTCAAAAAACTGCCTGGAAATCTGGTGATCTTCAGATGGCAGCTGTTTTACCCATAATTCACCAATTGCCAGAATCTGTCAGAATCGAAACTCCTTATGATTCTTCTGACACACTCAATCTGAATCAATTAAGACCAACCCTGTTGAGGTCAAAACTGGAGCCAAGAAGGCTAAAGCTCCAGTTAAAAGGAAACTGGTGATAATCCTTTACCTCATAAGTCGAGTGAGTCCTCTACTCTAAAGACTAAAACCCCCGCTGTGCCAAAGTCCAAAGGCCAGCAGCCTGAAGAAAAGACATTTTGGTTAAAATGGAAAATCAACTCCAAAATTTGTCAAGGCAGGTACAAAGTTGTACTGCCAGAATTAAAATTTGGAAGGAGGTGCATCCTCTTCTGTTGAAAAACAAATTGTCAAAACTCCTCCTCAAAAACAAAAGATAAAACAATCTGCTCAGAAAGGAGCATACATCGAAAAGAAAAGGAGGTCAATGTTCCACTGAAACCAATTGTTTTTATTCCAGAAACTGGAGAGAACCCTCCAGTTTCCTCATCCAGTTCAACACCTAGTCAAGCACATGGGACTTCTCAGAAGAAGTCTAGTGGACCCATCAAGAAAAGATGGGTTCACAAAAATAACTGATCACTAACTTGGGTGTGCAGGGCGATCGAAACAAAAATATTTGGTATCTGGACAGCGCAGCTGGCCGGACTATGACCGTATGTAAGCCCCTGCTGGAAGAGTTCACTGCTTGTGATGGACCTGCAGTGACATTTGGTAATGATGGAAGTGGGAAAACTGAAGGATATGGTGTTGTTGACAATGGGCAGATTCAATTCACTAAGGTTGCATTTGTAAATGGTTTGAAATATAACCTGATAAGTGTCAGTCAACTTTGTGATGATGGATATAGGGTACTGTTCGACATTGCTCAAGGCACTGTTTTTAACAAGGATTGGAAGGTAGTAATGATTGCACCAAGAAAGGGAATGTGTACATCATGAACATGGAGCCTGCTCCAAAGAGCATTGTTTCTATGTCAAGGCTGATGAGGACACCAACTGGCTGTGGCATAAACGGTTATCCCATCTTAACTTCAAAAATATTAACAAGTTGTCAAGAAAGCAACTAGTTGATGGGATACCTTTGTTTTCCTTTAAAAGGGAGAAGCCATTTTTAAGAAAAGAGCCAGTTTTAAGACCAAACAGAATTTCAGCATCACTGAACCTCTTCACATGCTTCATATGGATCTTTTTGGTCCAGTGAATGTTCAAACTAAAGCTGGTAAGAGATACACTTTAGTTGTGGTCGATGAATACACCAGATTTTGTTGGGTGATATTTATCAGATCAAAGAGTGATGCATCTGGTGAAATTATCTCTCTCATCAAGCGAATTGAGCTCAAGTATACCAAGAAAGTGTGTCAGTTGCGAAGTGATAACGGTACAGAATTCATGAAAAAGAATTGGAGACATTTTGCACTGACACTGGCATTCTCAAAACTTTTCGTCAGCTCGTTCTCCAGAACAAAATGGTGTGGTTGAAAGGAAAATCGCACATTGATTGAAGCTGCCAGAAGTATGTTATCTGAATCTGGTCTTCCCACCTGTTTTTGGGCTGAAGCTGTGGCAACTGCATGTCACACCCACCCAAACCGGTCAGTTTATGTCAAGAGACACAGGAAGACTGCCTATGAAGTCCTCAGGAATCGTAAACCAAATATGGATACTTCCATGTATTTGGTTGTCCAGTTTACATTTTAACGATTCCAGTCAGTTGGGAAAATTTGATGCAAAAGCTGACGAAGGTGTCTTTGTGGGGTATTCAAATATTAGAAAGCCTATAGAGTTTATAATTATAAACTCCAAAAGGTACATGAGACAATTCATGTCACGTTCGATGAATCAAATGAAGCAATCTACAAAAGACCAACCCTTGATTTATCTTCAGTTGTTCCAGTTGATTTTGGTGTATCTGATCAGGTTCATCAATCAGATAGTGCACCAGAAAATGTTTCCAGACATCAAGTTTTGGAACCAGTAATGGAAAAGAAGAACATGTGTGACACCTCGTTTTATCCTTCTATCAGTTTTAACCTACCTGAAAAACTGGTAATTGGATCTGATGTGCGTGCCACAACAACATCAGAACCAGTTCAAGCTTCTCCAGTTCTTCAAGATATACCTTTGTTTGAAGATAATCATGTCAACTCTTCAGTTGACACTGATGATGAAGTTGAGGTAGTTTGGACTGATCCTCCTCCAGTTGCTGAACCTGTTGAGATCGTCATGTGTCTTGCACTGATGTTGTATTATACCAACCTAGTCAATACACTAAATGGACTGCTGCTCATCCCATTGAGCAGATTATTGGCAATCCAGATAGTGGGGTTCAGACTAGAAGAGCCACAAGTGATCAATGCTTGAACGTCACCTTCTTATCACTGATTGAACCGAAGAAGATTGACGAGGCTATGGCAGATCCAAGCTGGGTTGAAGCTATGCAAGAAGAACTCAACCAGTTCGACAGGAACAACGTTTGGGAGCTTGTTCCTTGTCCTCCAGGGTTAAAGAGAGAACCCATTGGAACGAGGTGGGTCTACCGGAACAAGATGGATGAAGATGGCAACGTTATCAGGAACAAAGCTAGATTAGTTGCCAAGGGTTATTGTCAAGCAGAAGGTGTTGATTTCGATGAAACTTTTGCTCCAGTTGCAAGACTTGAAGCCATCAGAATTTTCTTGGCTTATGCTGCTCACTTGCAATTCAAGGTTTTCCAGATGGATGTAAAAAGTGCGTTTCTAAATGGCACATTGGAAGAAGAAGTGTATGTTACGCAGACTCCAGGCTTCATAAATGAAAAGCATCCACATTGGGTATATAGACTAAACAAAGCCTTATATGGTCTTCGACAAGCCCCAAGAGCCTGGTATGATACTCTAACTAAACATCTTCTCAAAAATGGTTTTCAAAGAGGTGCAATAGATATACCTTGTTCGTTCTGAAAGAAAAAGGCAATATCTTGTTGGTACAAATTTATGTTGATGATATTATATTTGGGTCAACTGATGATGGAATGTGTAAAAGGTTTTCGAAAATTATGTCTCAAGAATATGAGATGAGTTTAATGGGTGAATTAACATTTTTCTTAGGTTTACAAATCAAACAAACCATGGATGGTATTTTTATTAACCAAGAAAATATGTCAGAGATTTGTTGAGAAATACAAATTTGATTCAGTCCCATCAAAAACCACACCTATTTCAGCTCCATTAAATTTGGACTCTGACCCAATGGAAAACCAGTGGATCAAAAAGAATATCGTGGAATGGTTGGTTCACTGATGTATTTAACTGCCAGTCGACCAGATATAATGTTTGCAACATGTTTATGTGCCAGATTTCAGGCAAATCCAAAAGAATCACACTTGCATGCTGTTAAACGCATTTTTAGGTACCTGAAAGGGTGCCCTAGCCTTGGTCTTTGGTATCCCAAAGGCTCAGGGTTAGATCTAATGGGTTATTCAGATTCAGATCATGCAGGTTGTAAGATTGATAGAAAATCCACAACTGGTGGATGCCATTTCCTAGGGGGAAAACTGGTGAGTTGGACCAGTAAGAAGCAGACTTCGGTCTCAATGTCTACTGCTGAGGCAGAATACATTTCTGCGGCCAGTTGCTGTGCCCAGATTCTCTGGATCAAAAACCAGTTACTTGATTATGGCATGAAATTCACAAGAACCCCAATCTTTTGTGACAACACCAGTGCTATTGCTATATCTCACAACCCAGTGATGCACTCAAAGACAAAGCATATTGATATCAGGTATCACTTCATTCGTGATCATGTTATGAAAGGAGATATTGAAATACATTTCATCCCCACTGATAAACAGTTAGCTGATGTTTTTACAAAACCTCTTGATGAAAAGACCTTCAAACATCTCATCAGTGAACTGGGTATGTTAAATCCTCATTAAACTGAAGAGGCCCTTCAGTTGAGGATGGTCCAGGTGATCCTTGATTGGTTGGAGATTGAACGCCTTGATGTACTCAAAGACTAGTCACTGATCAAATGGATCACATTTTTAGGGGAAAAAGACTCAAAATATTTTTTTCAAATAAATTATTGAAAAATACAACTGAAGGTCATCAGTTGAAACTGGCATCTAATTTTTCTTTTGTTGCCAGTTTGGTCTTGTCTCAAAATGGTGGTCAGCCAGATTTCATAACGTTGTGTTTTACTTGGTGGATACTTGTGACACGTGATGTTACTCGAGTGCTTACCTCGCACTCACGAACGTCACCTGACATGTCTTACGTGTCAAGACTTTTGCTGAAATGTACTGCACTTTTTATGGTATTGGTGAAGTTAGTGGTGAGTGGGAATACCAGCCGTCGTAGCATTAAATGCTTGATGGGAAGTATTAAATATTTTTGAATTCTCAAAATTTTGGAAAATAACTTTTTACAAATTATTTCAATTTTTGGAGACTAAAATATCTTTTCGTATATATTTTGGCAATATTTTACTGCCTATATATACCCCCCACCAATTTTCCGTCTCATTTACTTCTCTCAAAATTCCTTCATTTACTCTTTCAATCATTCACAATTCGAGATCCTTTTCTCTCTTTCTTCTTTAAGTCCAAAACCCTAAATCAAATTCACAAATGGCTCCTAAATCTTCTTCTTCTTCATCTCGTTCTCGTGATGTGAATCTACTCACTGCTGAGTACATTCCATCACAAAATGTTGTTCGTGCCACTGGCGCTCCCATAAGCTCTAAGCTTATTAAACTAAATCCAATAATCCAATGGCATCTCTTCAAGGGCTCCAGGCCGCTGACTCTCTTATCGGGAGAATCCAATCCTTTCTTCGGATTTCTCCCCTCAGTGATGCCTTCTCTTTGAATCCACACAAGCTATTCCATGATTACTTGTGTGAGTTTTGGTACACTGCCTCTCTTTCTGAGGACTGCTCATCCATCTCCTTTTCTCTAAAGGATGGGTCAGTCCCGTGTACCATCACCACTGGAACGTTGAGGGAGCCCTTAACCTCAACTACTGGAGACATAATGAAACTCCAGTGGTGATTTCCTCCAATATCAATTTCCGCCAGGTCTTCCTTGATATGGGAAATAAGGAGATGGTGGAGGGGGATGTTTTGAAGACCAAGGGGTCCATTACAATGAAGGGGCTTTCACCATCCTGGAAGTTCTTTATGGTCCACTTGGTGGAAAGTCTGGGAGGGAGTTCTGGTGGATTGGACCAGATAAACTCCTTCCAGGCAGAGATGGCGTACTGCCTTTGGAATGGGCTGAGGGTGGATTTTGCAGGCATTTTGTTCAGAAGCCTGGTATTCAAGTTGAAGGGTAACAGGGGTCCTTGTGTTCCCTTTTCAAGGTTTCTGTCCCTTTCTGGGCAGAGACGAGTACAACAACATAATGATTTTTGTCCACTTCTGAACAACCTGTTAAGGAATCTGGACAACCTGGTGTCCACTTCTGATGAAGTCCAGATGTCCCCGAGAATGATTTTTGCATTCTCTCGAACTGATGCACCACAATCTGGTGAGTCAGAAAGGCAACTGGGCGGGCCTCAAAATAATGAGGGACCCACCGGTTTGCCTACAGAAGCGGTAACTGTGGCAGGAGCAGGAGTTCAGGCAGTTCCTAAAGCTAGAAGATTTTCCAAGAGCAGGAGATCAAGATCTGAACTCGCTGCACCTGACCAGTCACAATCTGTGACTGTGGTCTCTGAAGCCACTGCCAGTGATATTGCAACTGAGGATAGAGCAGTTGTAGTTGAGGCACCAGTCACCTCTGTCCAGGAGAAGATGCTTCGGCAACGGATCCCAGAACTGATGATACCATTGAGGCAACTCAAACTGGTCATCAGGAGTCTGAACAACTTGTTCAGCCACCCCCAACATTTATGGATCTTGGCATAAATGAGGGTGTGTTTCAGCTTGAGTCTTCGGACTCATCTGAGACAGAATCTGACCAGGAGATGGCTGATGCAACTATACTTGATCAGCTCCCTTCTCTCCTTGGTCAACCCCAAGAACCACATGTTTCAGTTTCCCCAACTCTTGTACAAAGCTTAGAAATACCTCCAATATTCACCTCTCGCCAATCACCTTCTTCTATGGGTGTGCCTAGAAATAGACACATCCTAACCCCACCGTCGCCGTCGTTCACACCTGAGCATTCTCAGCATGAACGACACATTGAATCTCTTCCTTTCATTTCTACAACACACTCCTCTTCTATCTACTGATGCTACTGCAACTGGAGAACCAGATATTGTCATACCTCGTCCAGTTGCACCTGTAGCTTTTTCAGCTGGTCCAGTGACACCTTCTCCTCCGTCATTGGACAGCCAGTTCGTGTCTTTTCAAACCGATCTCTCGAACCTTCTTGCGAGGGTGGAAGAGATTCAAAAGACACTGGAGAAGAACACCAAGTCCCTCTCCAGGTACCACAAGGATCATCTGCAAAATATTAAAGTGGTTGACCTGGGGATTAACAAGTTCTCTGCTAATGAGGACTTGGTGTTTGGCAAGCTGAACGAGTTAGTGGAATCCTCCAATCAATTGGCAATATCTTTAAGGGAGGCATTCGCACTGACTCAATCTGGAGTCACATCCTCATATCCAACCTGCTGAACAATACTGTCAGATCTTCAGAGGTTGATATTAAGAATCTGGAAAGGCAGGTGCAAGAGCTGTGTAGCAAACCTGGCCTAGATGTGACAGAGCTTGGAAGTCGGTTGGCCTCTTCAGTGGGTCTCAAGATCGAAGAAACTTTGGCTGCCAGTGAGAGTAACTTGATAGAAAAGGTGATATCTGAGATCACCAAGATTGCAGTGCCCCAGGTCGATCTCACTCCAATTACATCTGAGATTGATCGGTTGAGGTGCAGTCTGGATACGCTGGCTAGCAAAGTGTCTGAACATTCAACTGCCATATCTGATCTGACCACTGAAGTTGGCAAAGGAAGGGCGGTTGAGCCTGACAGTGCTCAGGAAGTCCCTGCAACTGGGCTCTCTTCAGATGATCTCTCCATTCTCAAACAAATTTAAAGAGTCAAGAGCAGACAAGTGGAAATGTAATGACTCAGTCTCAAGAGATAAATCATCTTTGGAGGACAGTTCGCATGCTTTGTGGAGTCTTCAAAGAGTGTAAGACAATGCAATCATGGCAGCCTCTAGATCGTCTGCCCTCTAGTCATGCTGATTTTGAAGCCATCAGGCAGGGACTAGATGCTGCCAAGGGGAAAGGTCGGTATATGCCCCTCACACTCTTGTGAAGACTTCAAGTAAAGGGAAGGAGATTGTGGTGGCTACCAGTACTGAGGCTGGTGAGCAAGGTTTGAGGTGTTTGATGATGTGGTGGTAGGAGTGTTGACAAGGGAAAGGCCATTGCTGATGAATCTTTGGAACCAGCCACCGATGCACCAATGTTGGAAACTGGCAATGTCGATTTGTTGCCTCCAGTTACTGAAAGCGAGAGTCAGAAGTTAGCAAGAGTGGGATACCTGGTCAAGGAAAGGAAGAAACAAATGAAGGTGAACCAATTCGAATCAAGAAGAAATCTTCCAACCCCTCTTGTTGATATCACTGATGCTCAACTCCTTGGCTTGACACTGGTTGAATACAAGAAGATCAAAGAAGATCCAAGAATAGTCAATGCACTGAAGGAGATGCTTGAAGTAGAGCTGGACAAACACTACCAGAATGATGAGGCTGAACTGGATGCAAAGTGTTTGAATGTATCGGTGGAAAAGGCCAGAGAGATCAGATCTGAAGGGATTCTCAAGAGGACTGAGCAGGTAAAGAAGGCGGTCACCAAAGTATTGAATCCACCCAAGTCCAAAGGAAGAAAACAAAAGGTCTTGCCAAGAGATGCAAATCTGAGGACTTGGGTAGAACCATCTGAACCCACAACTGATGATATTCGAGCTGCTACACAAAGCTGAGCACGAGCAAAATCAAATGACAAATGAATCTGAAGCTCGCACATATTTGTCAGATGTACAGCGTCGAAGGCACAATAGAGGCAGGATTACTGATGTTAAGGTTTCGATTAAGCCTGGTGCCAAGCATTTTGTTGTTGAGGTACAATACTTTGGTGGACCTAAAAGGACTACTGAGAACCCAGATGTCAATCAGTATGGTCATTCCGAGCATGTTGAGATGTTGAGGCTGTTGGAGGGGAGGCAGAGGAAGAATAAGTTGAAAGAGGCTGGGAGTATGTATTGCAAAATCTTATCAAGTTCAAGGAAAACATTGAAGAAAGATTAGGCCTTGATCCTGAGGATACTCAGCCGATTTCATCAGTCTCAAGAGAAGAAAACTGGCGAAGGGCCATCTGTTTAAGTTTTCCTTCTAACTATTATCTGCTTGTAATTTTGTGTACTCTCTTGTAATTTATTTGAAATTGTATGTATATACAAGTTGCCAGATTGTAACCTACAAGTAAGATATCTGATAAGATCTACAAACACTTAAAACAAAATCCAAGACATTTGATGATCTATAAAAATGTCTTGGAAACTTAATAGGTTTTATCAAATTCAAGTATTTCAAACTTAAACTTGTATAGAAACAAGTTTGAAAATACTTGACAATATTTCAGGACAATTAGGGGAATTTGTTAGGTCCAGTTTAAGCTAAACTAGAGCTCTCCATTGACATCTGGAGAGCAGAGGATTGTCCGAAATATTAGAGATTGGCAATGGCAGCGAAGCCCAGTTGACAATCTACCAGATCAATCAACTGGAGAATCCTCCAGTGTAAATGCTCTTACAAAGCTTTACACTGATTACGAGGAGGACCTTTTTACTCTACATCCTTTTAACCGGACAATGATATTGTCTTTGGATAAAGATACAAAGATGTAGAGTGGTTGAATAAAGTAACCTTTTGTCTTACTTTATTTAACACACACAAAGGATTATTTAAACAATACTTTTGTGTGCTGTCAACCATATTTGTACATCGAAGTTGAGATCCCCATGCTCAATCTTCGACTATAAATAGAGGTCCTTGCACAAGCTGTTTCAACAACTTTGCAAATACATATATTCTGCAATATTGGTGAACTTGTGCAATATTCTCTCAATCGTAAAAAGGAACATTTCACAACTCTAAGTGTTTCGATTGTTAAGGAGAATTTCCAAGTTTAGATCAATTGTAATTCATGGGTTGTTAGGATATTTACATTCTTGTATTATCTTGGTTCCGCAACAACCTTGTATTTTATTTGAACAAGTAATAAATAAAATACACTTGAAAATTACATATTGTCTCACCAGTTTATAACTCGTCATTTATATTATTGCACTTATTTATATTCTGTAACTCCAGTTAACCTGGTACAACACGATCAATCTAAACTGGTCATTCCAGATTAATTGATCGTGTTGCAAAGTTCACTCACCATCGACATAGAGGTGTCTTCAGCACCCATCTAGTAATAGTTGGGACTTAAAAGTGGTATCAGAGCCGGCAGGTTGAATTGTTTTAATTCTATACCTAGTCCCTGTTCGATGGCTGCTGAAGGTGAGAATGGTTCTGGTCCAAATGAATCAATCCTAATATTGCTACTCCTTTAATACTAACCCTCCTCCTCCTCCTACTCTTGGGGCTAACCACGTTCATGTACATTACTCCAACTCTCCTGTTCCAATACGTGGGAATGGTGAGACATTTGGTACATGGAAGGCTAAATGCTCTTGCATTTGGTGGGATAGAGAGGTATATGTTGTCACTTCCAGATTAATTTATCGTGTTGCAAAGTTCATCACCCTCGACATAGAGTGTCTTCAGCACCCATCTAGTAATAGTTGGGACTTACATTATGTTGAAATGACTTATGTTGATATGATGATGTTTAAAGTAGAAGTATATATGTGCATATAAGTATGACGCTTATAATGACGTTGCGATGAGATGTTTAGATATGTGTTGTTATGTTGGTAATGTCGTTGATATGCCTTGATGTTTATATGTATGGCTTATATTTGGGACTTAAGTATGCATTTCTAGTTCACTAGAACACGTGGAATTGTTATGAGT
>NW_025215641.1:0-16241 GCF_010389155.1 Erigeron canadensis | reverse complement strand
GTCACACATTTTTGCACACATACTATTACATTACATTCCAACCGTTCGTCATTTCTTTGGTTCAATCCTAAATCAAATAAGTAATCACCTCATTCTTCAGCCTTCATAGGTATACACATATTACATTCGGCGAAGACTACTCATTTGGCAGATAAGACCTTCGACACATATCTATATTAGTTTGCTACTATGACTCACATGATTCATTGAACAAAGGGTCGACTAGCCAACTTTCGTTGCATAACATATCCCTCCATAAAGTCTCATGGTTAGACCATAATACCTACTTCGTTCATTACAACTTTTCTTTGCTCACCACAAATCTTCAGACAAATTTTAAGCTAATCCGAACTCTTCTTTAATGATTCCAACTTCATGAACTATTGTCTTCATGATCTTTGGCTCCACACTTTCCTTTCAATAACATATTGTAACATGAAGTGACATCCTACGCCTATGGCATAACCATGGTTCAAGCTTCATCAAGTACAACTTTTGGGTCATAAGATGACCAAATAAGACAAAACTCAGTTGTTAAAATATAGAAAACTCAAAGACCTTTTCAAAGATGCAAGTTTTGACTCTTGAAGAGCTTTAAAGAATAACTTATAACGTTTGCAAAACAGTATGCATAATTCGTCCGAAACCTGACCATTTCTAGAAATCGACATTTTTCGCTTAACTTTGGGCAAAATCACAGGAAACTTTGTTCATATGAAATTTAGGGGACACATAGAGGTTTCAGATTTGTAGAGTCAAATCCTAAGTCGTTCATGTGAGTCCCTCGATAGCTACAGATCGATCTCGAGATCGTCTATTGTTTATCGTGAGTGCGGAATCCTCACGAGATAACTAGTTTGATTAGTAATCGTGTATATCGCTAATTATCAAGTAAATAATCAGCCGTATGGTGCTATATTTGTTTCTATATGCTATAGAACGAACTTAGTGGTCTGGTGTATGTGTATGTCGACTGTGATATTTCATTTTAGGGTATTCATTCGTATATATATGTTTCAGATCGAAACTGGGCTTGCTGGGCTTTGTTCTTACGAACTTAGCAGCCCAGTCCATGTAACGAAGTTAATCTTCGTTTGTACCAAACGAAGTTAATCTTCGTTTGTACCAAACAAAGTTAATCTTCGTTTGTACCAAACGAAGTTATCTTCGTTTGCCTCTAACGAAGATATTCCTATCTTCGTTAGATGTAATACTTGGTTATATTCCTAAGTGTTTCATCTTAAGGAATCCTAACACATATTATGTTTGTACTTGTATAACACACAACAAACATCATACATAACACATATATATAACACCAAAACATGTAATCGATCATTACCAAAACATAAAGTCCATAATCTATCAATTACATATATATAGATACGACATAAAATAACATAATGTCTTAATCTAAAAGACAGATCAAATCTAAGTTGTGTTGTCACATCAACGTGCATCAACAAACTCCCCCTTGACAGCAGCACCTTCGATTTCTTTAGTCTTCAAAATCTGATCATGCATCAAACAACAATCTTTTGATATTCGCATGGATATCTTCATGTAAGCAGAGTGAAGTATCTTACGATATCGACTTTCATCATGCTTCCAAAATGGCAAGAACGAACACTCTGTATCGTATAACTTCCTTAGATCATTTCTTGAGAAGTTCACCAACTGCATCGGATCATACACTCTTCTCAACAAAATCTTCTTCTTAGAGTCTGCATACATCTTTGCTTCACCAGAATTTCGATCAATTCCCAATTATCCATCTTGTCCAGACATCTTGTGCCCATTTCTTGTCAGGGACTTTGATCATACACTTAACATCATGTTGAACATACCAACTGTTTTATCTGGCTTGACCACTCTTTCTTCGATCTTGGTTCAATCTTAAACTGTGGTTTATCTGAATCTTTCATGTTCTTTCTCAACCAGAAATCATTTCGAAGATTCATACCAACAATATCAGCTAAACCATCATTACTTGGATTGATAATCCAATTATTTCCAAGTTCATGTAAATCTTCTTCACATAAACTCCTGAAATGTCTCTCACACCAAGCTAAGTACTGACAACCTTCTGGTCTTTTAAGAACAAACAGCTTCAGTTCATCATCATAAAACCAACCAGATGATTGTCTTGTACTTTGCAGCATCTTTGTCTGAGATATGAGTCCAATACAAATTTGGTTTCCAAGTTTCCCTATGTACTATCCATTCATTAACTCTTCTCTCGGGAACATGTCGATCAACCATATGTAATGAATCATCATCTCTGAGAGGAACTGGAAAATCATTTGGACTAAATGGTTTTGTCACGTTAATCTCATAATCAGAAGAAATCAATGCATCACCATTCTTAGCATACACAACAAGGTGTAAAACTTTAGTTTGGCTACTGAATGGAACTTGAAGCATTCTTTCCCGAACATCTGATCTCTTCAGATCCAACTCCCTACTTTCTTCAATCGATGGATCTTCAGGAATTGAGTCCCATACTTCATCAAACCCATAAGGCTTCTTGAAAATGTTTAGATTTGGTTCAGGAACAAATTCACCTTCCTCAAGCTCATCACCATCAAAGAATAAATCTGTATAATCTAGATCATCTATTAAAATTTACACAAAATGAACACCAGAATAGAAAGAATAATCATGATAATTATAATAAAGATGAAATGTATATGTATTGAAATAAGATAGATTACATTTATATTACACAAAATGTCATAACTTATTACATACAATCGAATATACATTCTATCTAAAAATCTTTATCATAATCAAAATCAGAAACCTGAGTCACGAGGAGCACCAGAAGGACCAGCACCAACATCAGAAGGACCAGCATGAGAAGTATCACCTCCTGTCTCCCCCTCAGTCTCTGCACCCTTTCCTTTGTCTTCAACTGGGCGAGAATCATTCCTATCACCAGCATTATCAGCATCATCATCGTCATTCTGACGTCTTGGTTGAACCGCTGACAATCTACAAACCTCTTCAGGAACTTCTCCCCTTGATGCTTGACCCAGTTGATCAAAAATGTCAAGGCGGCTCGGGTATCAGTGAGATCAGACTCCAAAGTACGAACCCGAGTCTCCAGAAGATCAACACGACGAACAAGCGAAGAATCGGAAGGAAGTCTGTAGGATAGGGAAGGAGTCACCAGAGGACGTAAGACTTGTGCTTGTGAAACAACAGGAATAACAGCAGTCGTTGGTATACTGAAGTTCAACACCCCCTTTCCGTTTCACCGGACTAACCGAACTGGCTCTGTTCACCGGATCTTCCATATCTTCAAAAATTCCACGCAGTTCAGAATCATGCTGAGCAGCAACATCAGGATCAATCTGAGCAGCATCAGGAATGCAGTTAACTAAATCTGAAACAGCTGGAATAGCATGACAAGCCTTACTTCTACGCTCTCTATGGAAAGCAACACCTTCTTGATCAAACAACTAATGCGAATGATCGCTTTCAGAAGCAACAGAGATATCATGAATCAACTTAGTTCGATGTTCAGCAGCAGCAGATTCATCTATGTCTGTCTCATTTGTAGCAGCAGAACCGTCAGAACTATCAGCTTCACCGTCATCATCTCCATCATCAGAACCATCAGACTCATCACTTGAATCATCATCAAAAGCAGAAACATTCTCAGAACTTTCTGAGTCACCAAAATCAGAATCTTCATCAATATCATCCACAAACATATCATTCTCAAGACGAGATCGATAGTTTGGATTAATCAAGTGACCAAAAAGTGGTGGATCATGAAGACCAGCCACATTACGTGTATTTGCTTCAAGATCAGCAAAAAGACGCGAAGGCCAAGTATGAAGAACGTAGCGAGGACCTTGGTCATACACTAAGTTAGGACAAAAGTGTCTAACTATGGCCATAACAAACCGAGTATACAAAAGAAATCTCTTCCTCCCCCTAGCATTAATCTGATCAATAAACTCCTGATAAAAGTATCTGGAGAAGGGATAAGGTCGATTATACACAATGCAACCATCTGTGACGCAATCTGAGCAGACAGTTGATCAAAACCAGCCTTGCGATTGCTCAAACACACGAGCAATGCATACGCCAGATATCTCCATCTTCCCTGGAGACCACTCTTATCAAAAGGAAGTTTGACCTGGCCGACAAATCCCATTCTCCGAAAACATCGAAGAAGAAGTTCAAAATCATAAGTCATCTCTACGTCTTCCTTCTTCTACCTCTTCTGCACCTAAATGCAAAATAGTACGAAGCGATGCCGCGTTGAAATCAAATGTGATTTCTCCAACAGTAGCACGGATAAAACTATGTCCTTCAACCATAACTTCATGAGCAGTTGACCAAAAAGAATCGATATACTGCCTAAAAAGTCTAGGCGAATCACAAAAAGCAAAAAATAATCTCGAGCGAGCAATGTAATCAAACATTTCATGAAAATGTTCGCTATTAGGCTGATCTGGATCAAGATTCAGTGCAAGATTATGTTTCTTCACAAACTGACGAGGAGCGAGAGCCATTTCTGCAAAACAAATCACAATATCGAAACAAATATAAATAAGCACGGTAAATGAATTGCAGACTTGAAAGACCTAATCAATAATTTCGTAAAGTAAAACTGCACAAAATTATTCGTTAAGTATACAGAAACGAAGATAGAATCTAAATTCGTAAGCTATAACGGAACAAAGATAAATCCTAAATTCGTAAAAACTAATCTGAAATTTTCACCTAACGAAGTCTAAATTCGTAAGGTCTAAACTGGACATGCAAGTTCGTAAGTTATAACTTATATTCTAAGTTCGTAACTTATAAAAGAAATCTAAGTTCGTTTGGACAGAAACTAAGTTCGTAAGCTAAGTTCGTTCCTTATCAACTAAATTATAAGTTCGTAAGGCATAATTGAAAGTTAACTTCGTTTCTACCCAATTTAACTTCGTTCGAACTAAAAGCGAAGTTCATGTTCACAAATCTAAATTCGTTTGCACAAGTCTAACTTCGTTTGGATAAACCAGTTAATGATTTCAAGAATATATATATATATAATCAAAACGAATCAAATCGAAGATACATAGAAAACCTAGATCATTTCCGTGGATGAAAATAAGATCAAACACTTACTTAGATCACAGTTTGCAAAACGAATCAAGAGAACGAAGTAGATAGAGAGAAAAGAAAAGAGTTTGGGTTTTAGGGTTTTGCTTGAAAATAAGAGTAATTTTCGTTTTTTGTGAAAAAGAAACGAAGAAAAAACCCCATTATATAGTAAAATAAAAATGGCTATCTATGGGTCGGGCTAAACTCCACGAACGAAGTTATCCAAACGAAGATAGCCTTCGTTTGGACAAAATAATTTCTAACTATCAAACGAAGATAACAGTTATCTTCGTAAGAACAAATCAAAGTCAGAAAATATTCCAGATTTCAGCTAAGTTTCTGAAAATTTTTCAGATTTTCATCAAAGCGATCTTCCAAAACACGACCCTTCATCACAATCTGTACATAGCAAAAACTCATTAGAAAGCAACCTGTTCATGCCTTGTACTATAACGTGCTTATCACCCAAATTCATAATCATAATGTAAGTATATAACTGAACATTATAATCTTGAATGAAAACCTATGGTTTAAACACTAACCATCAACAAACCTGAAAATAATCAATTTATATATGAACCTCATTACCAATGACGATTATGACACCGAGAACTTCCTTTGATCATGGATATGTGTGACGGCAAACCATCTTGAAACACTTAAGTCCCATACTAGATGCCGTCTACAAAACTTAACAAACAATGAACTATCCAACAAAATTCACTGAAGAACTTAGTAAAGTTTCCAAAAGGATGTCATAAATCACAGCATGAAATTCAAAGGAAACAAATATCAAATTTGATTATTTTCATTAAATACATGAATCACAAATTAAATAACTACTCCAAAAGCAAGTTCATGTATTCATCTTTCACATGCTCAAATCTGCATCACAAATATTATCACTACACACCAAGGATCTTATCGTCATGATATCATCCGTGTAAATAACAATGTAGTAACAGAAATCAGCACTCCAACTTTATCTTCTTAACCTGAACACTGCACACTTACTACAGATCTCATTAACGCATTGAGAACAAAACAGTATAATGCAGAAAATTCAAGCTACAAACACACTCAATCAGGGTTAACAATTATGAAATAACTAAAAAATCTAACAAAAGATCAAGGGAGGTCATTTCTTGTCAAACCCTAAAATGTCACCAAGTTATTAATCAAATACGTAACTTGTTACAAAATAACTTTGACATTTCACATAACACTTGAAAGATCATTTTCTAAACTTAAACAAATTAATGTCCATATTAGAAAATCTTCTTTGTAAACAAAGCACATAACCTCATTAAAAATTCTCATGAAGGAAGTCAGCAAAACATATACTCAGAATTTGAATAGGATCTCTCGTACAATAAGAACTTATAAAAAATACAATTTTGACGCAATTAAAAGAAAAAATAACTCAGAATAAAAATTGCAGAATAATAAACTAATCTAAATTCTAATTAACTTGACTTTATACATTATTCACATTATGCTTGATTACTGCTGATTAGATCAGTTTAGCATGTTACATAAGCCTGCGGATGAGAAATAATTCTCTTATTATAAGTTATGAACAGTGACCCAACAGCGATTACCGGTATGTTTGTCCTCTTAAACATTCGGTACTTCCAGTCTCCTTTGAGTTATGACACTTTCGATATACCCTGGCCAAGGACAGTTACCATGTAACCCGAGTAGCCTAATATGCCATTGAATAGTTTGCGAACTTATGGAACCCACATTCAGATATACTTCCGTAATCGATACAAGCACTAAGATAACAAATATTCAATGTATTCAAAAACATCCTTACCAAATCATGAGACACTTTATAGATAACTGAATTTAATTACTTTGTGATTTCACTTATTTGCTTCTGCATTTCATGATTTATAAGGAACCCGTGATTTTCTATGAGATCCGTGTAGCGAACTTTCTGACAACCTATCCCAAGTTGGAAGCTTTAGGTAGGCTAGGTATACAAAGATACCCCGAGGACATACTTGTCCGAATCTCAAAGACCACATTAGCCCCTTAATTTGCATTCATTTGATTTGCATAACAATATCACATTTACTTTCATGCTCATGATTGGTAGAGGTTCTTGCCTATACATTGTACAAATCTTATAGTAATGGTAGATCTTTCACAAAATTAAGGACTAGATCAATTCATTACTGAAAAGCAAGCAATCTCAGCCATATATCTGAATATGTTTCCCACAAGAACATTGTATAATTTAAGTTCAGATTGAAGGAAACCTTGGTACTTTGTGCCTACCGATATATCCCAAATTGTAATCACTGAACTAAGCAGTTATATTACGATTAAGCAGGCTTAAAAGCTAAAGTATCGTCACTTCTGTTCATTTAGCGCAGTAACCTTACTTAATTCATATTTTTAGATTTTCGATTTTTCATGTTTTTATATTTTTTCTGACACTAGATATATACAACTTATACTAAGACAACTCTTTTTGTACTTTTATGACTCTATCTATGTACGACTTACACTACAAAGACACGAAAAATACATTTAAGTTCTTTGAGAGAAACTACTCGGCATTCTTCATACCATTGAGTTGATATAACAACTCAAGACGAGGTCCATCAAAAGCTTTAATGTATAGATCAGCAAGATTATCATCAGTAATAACCTTTTCTAAATGAATAAGCTTTTTTTCAAAACAGTCACGTATGAAATGATACTTTATATCTATGTGCTTGGTGACTTTAAAGTTTTTCGGATTCTTGGTAATATCTATGGCAGAGTTATTATCAATACAAATAGGAGTATTGGAGATATTCATACCATAATCGCGCAATTGTTGTTGTATCCAAAGCACCTGAGAACAGCAATATCCAGCAGCAATGTACTCTGCTTCACTGGAAGACTGTGCAACAGATGTCTGCTTTTTGCACTGCCACGATATAACTCTCCCCCCTAAAAGCTGACATCCACCTGACGTTGATGTCCTATCCGAATTATCACCACCATAATCCGAATCAGTATAAGCTACGAAGTCAAAGGAACCATACATGGGATACCAAAGACCTAGACGAGGCTTGGCTTTCACATAACGAAAAATCCTTTCGCAGCTTTCAAGTGTGACTCTTTCGGATTAGCCTGATATCTAGCACACATAGAAACAGCAAAGGTAATATCTGGACGTGAGGCTGTCAGATACATCAAGGATCCAATGATAGCCCGATATTGAGTGGCATCGACGTATGGATCATTAGGCTTATCAGGACACAACCAAGATTAGTCTTAATGGGAGTAACAGCATCCTTAGCATCAGACATTCAAACCTAGTAAGAAGATCTTTGGCATACTTGGTCTGATGTATAAAGAAGCCATCCTTCAGTTGATCCACCTGTAGTCCAAGGAAGAAGGTTAATTCCCCCATAGCACTCATCTCAAACTTAGCCTTCATGCTCTGTTCAAATTCCTTGCACATATTGTCATTGGATGAACCAAAAATGATGTCATCGACGTAAACCTGTACAAGCAAGTAGTCCTTCCCTTTCCATTTAATAAACAACGTGCTGTCTATAGAACCTCTGGTAAAACCACTTTCCTTCAAATGAGTTGACAATTTTTCATACCACGATCGAGGAGCCTGATGTAAACCATATAAAGCCTTATCGAGACGATATACTTTATTAGGAAAGTCTGGATCCTCAAAACCGGCAGGTTGTTCTACATACACTTCTTCTTTAATGTCTCCATACAAAAAGGCACTCTTTACATCAAGCTGATACACCTTAATACCTTTATAACTAGCATATGCCAGAAATAATCGAATAGCTTCAAGTCTAGCTACAGGTGCAAATGTCTCATCGTAATCAAAGCCTTCTTGTTGCTCAAATCCTCTAACCACCAAGCGAGCCTCATTGCGAGTGACTACACCTCTGTCATCTCATTTACAATGAAAAACCCAACGCGTTGTTAAAGGAGATTCACCCGGAGGTAGGTCAACTAACTTCCATACTTCAAGCTTTCGAAACTGAGCCAATTCTTCTTGCATCGCCTCAACTCATGACGGTTCTTTAAGAGCCATGCCAACATTTTTAGGCTCAACCTGAGAGATAAAGCAATAATACAAGTACCAAGTAATTGCCCCAGTATCCTTAACTTCAGCAAACATACACGACAGTTTCTTAGATTGATTCCTCGTGCGAACAGAGGCAGAAGCATCACCAATGATTTGCTCGACTGGATGATCCTTGTTGACCCTAGTTTGAGGAACCTTATCAACTGAAAGATCATCTCCCAAGTTTGTCTGCACATGTTGCTCTGGAGTTTTATAATCTGGAGTTTTAGGCTCCTCCTGATTTTCACCTTCCGTGTCATCAGTATCATAGAAAGGAGAATCAGGTAGAGGTATATGCAAGGGATCAGTAGGAACTATAGGAACAGGCTCTAAGGTAGAATCTGCTACTTTTGTCCCACTAGATTCTCCAGATTCAGAAGTAGGCTCAACTATTGGTGAGGAAGCAGAAGAAGAACCAGAAACCGGTCCACCATCCAGAGGATCATGGAGAGTAACGACATCCTCCACAGTCGGAACACCTGCAAAAGAAACAGGACCACGAAAAGAAGTGAAGACACCATCATAATCAAAATTGTTAGCAGGACTAATGTGTACAGCAGGTTTATGACTGACAATTACGACATTTGTACCAAGATCTACTTTGCCAGTCTTCTGATTATACACACGCCTAATCGGTGTACTTGGTACATAACCCAGAAAGAAACCCTCCTCAGATTTAGGTTCAAATTTCCCTTGAGGAAGAGTTTTAAGAAAAGTACAAGGAACACCGAAAGGCTCAACATTCTGCAAATTGGGCTTTTTGTTGTGTAAAAGTTCATAACTAGTTTTCTTAAACCGTTTAACTGTCAAAACCCGATTCAGAATGTGACAAGCTGTATTCACTGCCTCTCCCCAGAAAGTAATAGGAAGCCCTGAATCAGCAAGCATCGTCCTGGCTGTCACAATCAATGTCCTGTTCTTCCTTTTAGCCACGCCATTCTGTTGCGGCTCATATGGTGCACTGTACTGATGTTGAATTCCTTTGGTCAAGCAAAATACAGTAATAGTATTATTCTTGAACTTAGTACCATTGTCACTCCTGATTCTCTTAACTTTGACTCCATGGACATTTTCAACTTGCTTAATAAAATCCATAAATCGTTCTGCGGTCTCATCCTTGGTCTTCAGAAAGAATACCCATGAGTACCTCGAGTAATCATCAGTGATCACCAAACAGTAAGACATCCCTCCAATGCTTCTTTGTTCACAGGACCAAAGAGATCCATATGAAGTAATTCGAATGGTTTGGAAATAGTGTTGAGTACTTTTGATTTATGCGGATTCTTATGTTGCTTTCCTTTCAAACACGGTACACACTTATCTTCCATCCCAAACTTCTTAACTGGCACACCGTCAACTAACCCAAGACTAATAAGTTCATTCATCTTCCGAAAGTTGATATGTCCCATTCTACGATGCCATAGGAGAGATTCAGACTCATTTGCCTTGCTCAACAAACAAAGGGGCTCCTTTGGATTATCAACACCTAAAAGTAAGCCATAGATGTCTCTCTTCCTAGGAGCTCTGAGCATTATCCACTCTTCTGGAATAACGAAACCTGGCTTCAAGATGTATGCCTCCTTTTCTGTGAAATGAACATTGTTGCCCTTATCACAGATCTGTGAGACACTCATTAGATTGTGAGTAAGTTGTTCCACATAGTTAACTCTTTCTAGAGTAAGTTGTCCATTGACGACATCTCCTTGACCGGTGATGTTGCCGCCCTTGGATCCAGCAAAACTAACATACGACCCATTTATACCAGTATAATTGGACAAGATCTTCTTGTCCCCTGTCATGTGCCTGGAGCATCCACTGTCAAGGTACCACAAATGAATTGGTTTCCTAGGAACTCCCTGCACATAAAATGAGAAAACATAGTTTTCATTGGGGACCCAAACCTTCATAGGTTTGGGTCGTCCTTTCTCATCCTTGAGAATCAGTTCAGTCCAATATCCATTGCTAGAAGCCGTGGGTGTGACTTGATTCTCAACTTGTCTTCTCACTGGAGAAGACTTCTGACCTCTCGTCGGAGAAGGTCTTGGGGAATGAGGGCCAAAAGAAGGTCTAACACTTGAGCGAATTCTGTCATAAAATGAATTACGACTTGGAGGTGTTTGTGACCGACTCGAACTCCCACTGGGGGTAGTGAATCTTGGTTCCTTAGGGGATGAACCTTTTGGTGGAGATTCACGTCGGTGAGGTATAGTAAACGGTTTTGTAGAAGATTGAACTTTAGTTTCATGAACCTGTTTAACATTACCCAACCCCCTTTTTCCTTCCGAGGTGGAAACCTTTGAAGGAGAACCCGATCTCCGAGGTCGATTTGGACATACACTGTAAACATGACCTTTTTCATGACAAGCAAAGCAAGAGAGGACCTTAACCTTTTTCTTTGTATCTACCTTTTTATTGGTACTTACAGATTCACTAGTGTCCACTAACTTACTTGTTTTTCTAGAATCCTCATGGTCTCGTTTGGTCGGTGATATCCTAGACTTACTTGGGGACTCCTTATGTGCAGGCATTAGTATATGCTTCAAAACCTTAGTTGCTTCTACATTAACAACTAATTCATCTTCAGATTTGCTATCCCTAGACTGCTTAGGTAAAGGAGTTTGACGCAACTGACTTAATCGCTTCATATCCTTAATATCAACATCCCAGACTTTATCAATCCTCTTAGGGTCAATAGATGCTAATGGAAATTCTAACTCAGTGTAGACCCTACTACTCTTTCGAAGTGTAAAGTGAGTAATACTGTCTTTCTGACCATAAGAAGTGGACGAATCTAGGACGACACCTTTCAATTTCTCTTCCTTGGTAGGTTGAGAAGTAACTCCTTTAGACTCTGTTGTTTCCTCAGTCAAATTTGACTTAGGAGTTGAGTCTTTCGATTTTCCATTATCAACACTAGGTTGAAGTAGGACTTCAGGAATATTGGGTTCTACAGGAGTATAGTTATTGTTGAAAGGAGGAGGCATGCTATATAAGAAACCTTAGCAGTGTCAGAACTCTGAGATGGAGAATCCTCAAACTTTTTCATATGCATTAAAAGCTCATCATGTCTAGTAGAATCAACCTTAGCTTGTAAGTCCACTATTTCTATCCTAGCATCAGCAAGTTCTTTCTCAATTGTAGCACATTTTTTAGCTAACAATGCATAAGCTTCACCACCTACTCTTTCTACAGCCACAGCATGTTTAACTTTGTCTTTCATAGCACTAATGTCAGACTCTAAAGATCTAATCCTATCTTTTAAGAATTTTTCTCTATCAGTAACAGTTAGATCCTTTTTAATCAACTTATGTCTTCCTCATGAGCACATTGACAATAGATTCTAATTGCTTAATTTGTTCATTCTTTTGTTAAATTTCATCAAACATTCGATTAACAATTTTGCAAACATGAACAATAGTATGTAGAGAGTAAGATACCTGTTGATCTACTTCTTTGCAGTCTGCCATGTAAGCAACAAAGTCATCCACACTCATGCCTGCTGGAATTTCATACTCCTTCATCTGCTCTTCAATTGTCTTTTCAACCTTTTCTGTAGCAGAATTGTCTTTGATCTCAGCAACTTTCACCTCTCCAGAATATTTCATATCATCAACCTCAACCTCTTCATCAAACTCAGAATCAGTATCATATACCTCAGCAGAAGATTCCATGTTCGAGCTTTGAACATTTTCATACAAATGCTCATCATTGTGGTAAACTGTGGTGTCCAAGAAATCATCAACAGAATCGACTATCTGAGCCATATCATCAACTATTTCAGCCAGATAAGCATTATTGGTCTCATCCTGTGGAAGATTCCAAACATAAGAACCATCAGGTTGAGCAGCTACGATAGCCTTGTCATTGCCATTTCCAATAGTATCATCAGTCAACAAGAGAGCTCTACTTGTATTCTGATTAAATGGACGATTACCACCTCTATCTTGACGTGTAGGGGTAATATTGACATCTCTCTTTGGTAGTTGACATTCCTTGGCAAAATGTCCAAAGCCATCGCAGTTATAACACTTAACCTTTGACTTGTCGAAGCCTTGAGTACCCCCAATAAGCTTTCTACCTGTTCTTTGCATAAACCTTTGCACTCTCCTGGTGATCATCGCCAAATTCCATTTCAGATCCATTTCTTCAACATCATCTGGATCTATTTGGTCATAATCTTCATCAATGAGTGTTGGATCTGTGATCCTTCCTGCAACAAAAGCTTCATGTGCAGCACACATTGCGGCAAATACATTCATCCTTCCCTCAGCAAATTTCATATCCATGGGCATAGACTTGTAACCAGCAGAAGTAGATGAAATGTTACCAAACGTCATATTTCCAGGCTTTGCACTCTCATTAGACTTTCTAGCCTTGTAACCAGCATCAGAAGCCATGAAACCAGTAGAATCATCTCCATCCATAACACAATTAGAACTCTCTTTCGTGCCAGAAGTACCAACCCCAGAAAAGAATGCATTAACATCAGCTGTCGGATTTTTCATAGTGGCATGATAAAGAGATGGATTTTGTGTGAAGTTGTCTTGGAGATCCTTTGCCTTATCCTTCATTTCTCTGTTTCTTAATGTGGATATAAACCATCTATACGAAGAGATGCATAATCTGCTCTTTCTTGCAATCCATGACGAAACTATTTATAAGCTTTCGGCAAACCATCCAAGAATTTATCCACTATCTCAGTAGGAGTGTACTTAAGATCAAAATAAGCTAACTCAGCAAGAAGATGTTGAAATCTTAATATAAGATCCTCAACTTGTTCGTTCTTGGTAGCATTAAAACAATCAAATTGTTTCTTAAGCATCTCAATTCTATTTTGCTTCAATAATGGATCACCTTCACAGTGAGCTTCAATAGCATCGAACAATTGCTTTGAAGTTTTGTACTCCTGTTTAGGAAACAGGTGTACTAATTCTTGAGGAATGCACATCCGAAGAGTAGAAAGAGCCTTAACTTCAATAGCATACATAGATTTTTTTTCTCCTTTTAACTCTCCTACCTTGTAATTAGTTGTAATACCATTTACAGTAAGAGTTGGCCATTCATATCCTTCGGTGATCATTATCCACATGTTCAAATCTTCTCGTTAAATATAATCTTCAAATCGGCCTCTCCACGCCCAGAAGTCGGCCAATGAAACTAACTTCGGTGGAGAATTTGTACGTCCAACGAGATGATCTTGATAGACAAGAGAATTCAGATATTGTGCAACAGCAGTGTTGGTTGAAGAGGAAGCCATTGTTTAAATTCGTTAGCTGCAACTTAAAGAAAATAGGATTAATTCGTTTGAAGGAAAGAAACGAAGATAGGTCTAACTTCGTTTGAAGGAATTGAACGAAGATAAGGTTAAATTCGTGAGGTGAGGATGAACGAAGATAACTTTAAATTCGTTTGAAGGAACTTAACAAAATAAAGCTAAATACGTTTGAAGAGATTGGAAACGAAGATGAGGTTAAGTTCGTTTGCTAAATTCGTTTGAAAAACGAACTTAGCGACAGTTAGGGTATCGGGAGGTTGTTTGAGAGAAAATAATCAAACAAACGATCTCGAACCTTCGATAAGATATCGATTGGCTCTGATACCATTTGTGAGTCCCTCGATAGCTACAGATCGCTCTCGAGATCGTCTATTGTTATATCGTGAGTGCGGAATCCTCACGAGATAACTAGTTTGATTAGTAATCGTGTATATCGCTAATTATCAAGTAAATAATCAGCCGTATGGTGCTATATTCGTTTCTATATGCTATAGAACGAACTTAGTGGTCTGGTGTATGTGTACGTCGACTGTGATATTTCATTTTAGGGTATTCATTCGTATATATATGTTTCAGATCGAAACTGGCTTGCTGGGCTTTGTTCTTACGAACTTAGCAGCCCAGTCCATGTAACGAAGTTAATCTTCGTTTGTACCAAACGAAGTTTATCTTCGTTTGCCTCTAACGAGATATTCCTTATCTTCGTTAGATGTAATACTTGGTTATATTCCTAAGTGTTTCATCTTAAGGAATCCTAACACATATTATGTTTGTGCTTGTATAACACACAAAAAATCATACATAACCACATATATATAACACCAAAACATGTAATCGATCATTACCAAAACATAAAGTCCATAATCTATCAATTACATATATATAGATACGACATAAAATAACATAATGTCTTAATCTAAAAGACAGATCAAATCTAAGTTGCTGTTGTCACATCAACGTGCATCAAGAGTTCATATAAAGAAGATATAATTTTTTGCAATATGACTGAATTTCCAGAACAAATAAGCTCTTTGTTTTGCAAATAACTTCCACTTTCAAACATCCTTGTCAAGCCACCACGACCTCTACAGTTCATAGACATAATTTTGATTTAGTTATCATTATGAAGTCATCAATCGATTCATGGATTCCTTATACTCAATTTACAATCGGTTTGATACCCGAATGACCTAAAACGACTCACAAACTCAATCGAATCCAAATTAAACCTCAAGACCATATGTGACCCTATATGGGTCTATTTGAACATTAAATGACTCTAGAAACACTTCCTACTGGTAGGGAATCTAGATACATATTGATTGCAATACAATCACCGAATGACCGAAGTCACCATCTAACAACAAAACATTTCTTATCAATCAATACTCAACAGTTCCAGGTATGGACGAAATATATGGATGTATTGACTAATATTCTGCAAGGATTTCGATCTAGAGAAAACTTAAGTCTAACCTTTAAGTCATGACATGGTAAAGACCATTCGTTAGCATGCAAGTACTGCGAGAAGCTCATAGGTCATAATGAGGGTAGAAATAACATAGCAGGACTTCATCCTCAACAAATTGTGCAAAAGCCAGAAATCTATCTTATGAAAGAAATACATCCCATAATCGAAAACATTAACTTCTTCCTATAAATGAGAGAACAAAACGGAGGGTGCACTGCATAGCAATAGCACTATCACACATCAATGAAGGTCGACCTCACGATCAAAACGAAACGGAATCTTTATTA
>NW_025215640.1:0-19567 GCF_010389155.1 Erigeron canadensis | reverse complement strand
GCCCATAACACTTAACGCATTTCATGAACAAGTAATCGTAAGACAAATCGAGGAATATACGAGTTGAAAATAAGTGTATCAAAATAAAACAAAGATAATTAAGTGAGATTGACATAAGTAATTATCTTAACCATGCTATTATTGATATCACAAATGTTAATTCACGCTAAACTCAGTTACACAACAAATGATGAATTAGAAAAGATAACTTAATATGGCATTTCTATATGATAACCCATATATCAAGTGAAACCACAATGAAGCCAGTTGCCGAAAATCTAACAACTTATAACTACGCATGTAATGAAAGTAACCTTTTACACCATCAATCTCTACAACCAAATGATGTGAGTGTTACCATATACTTGGACCCCACAATTGATAGCAACATAATGAAAATGACATTTCTAAGTGATGGCTTAAGATAGGAACTTACATATATTAGTCCTATTGTAGGATAGTCTTGGCTTGAAATATGATGGAGAAACATAATGGATATTGGTGTCAAGGAAGCTATAGATGGGAATACCCATTTTGGATAGATGAGTATACTATGCGGCATATCAAGTTGAGTCGTAGCCCCTTTCAAACTATTTTATGTGTTTAACTATCGGGGTGAAAAACATGATATATAAATGAAATTGCTTTCTATATAGTTATATCGTATGAAATGAAGTTATATCGTATGTTCAATGTGATAAATGTTATAGGATGAGCTTGAGTTCTGTCAACCCGTTTTCTTTCGGTACACTACTATTTACTCCGATAGTGGAGGCCTGTAGTTAGATAGTTGCGCAACTAGGATTCGTCCACCCACCCAACGTGTAACGATGGGATGTTTGGTTGCCTTTGTGACGGCCATCATTCCCAGTCCGACCACACGGTGTTCTAGCTACCTTAAATTTGAATGGTCGTCTCCATAGCACGACCCTATTATTATTAATACGGCACTTGATTGATAGCTTGTGCCATTAAATGAATTATGTATATTGTTGGACTTGATAAATGGTTGTAGTAGTGGCTCAAGCATTTATTCATCAAATTATGTAAATTATGCCCTTGTGGCTAAATGAAAATGATATTGAATTATGCCCTTGTGGCTAAGTGAATTGATAATTAATATTGTTGATAATTGGAAATTGTTTGAACATACGAATTGGGTATCGTCCCTCATATGGATTTTGAAAGACGTTGAAATTGGTGATATTAAAATCATTTTGGTAACCGAATGATTTTGGTATGATATACGATTAATCGATTTATATACTTTTTTCTCTCATGATGATTTGACAAATGAAATGTTAGGTCGAAAATCGACTAAGTATAATTTGTTCAAAATAGTTGAAGCTCAGTAAAGAAGCTTGCTCAGGATTCTGAAGTCATTCAGAATATAGCTCACTGAAGCTTCACTTCAGATTCAGAATCAACCAACACTGAAGACGTTCAGACGAAAGTCAAAGACTGAAGACTGAGGAAGAAGATCATCTCAGAAGCAGAGCTCAGATCAGATCTTCTGAATTTGAATCTGAAGAGGCTGACAGTTGAAACTGAAGAGGCTCAGTGAAAAAGTACTTACAACACTTTTTCACTGATTACGAGGGAAGTCTTTTTGCAGCTTTAACTACCTTTACCCGGTTAATTACTATCAACATGGGATTGGGAAAGTTTTAGCAAAAAGGTTGGGAATAAAGTATGTCAAGTCACATCAAGAAACTGACATACTTTACCTTAAACAAGCGTGTTATGGATTTGTCCTACAAATCCATCCAACCATATTTAGTACGGCTTTTTGCCATGTCATCAAGACATGCTTTGCCTATAAATATAAGACTTCTCACACTTGCAAAACTGCTTGGAACTTTGGCAATTGCAACGTGTGATATTACTCTAAGTATTCTTACGAGTAATTCCTCGTTACATAGATCATTTGTATTTTTGGGTTGTTTAGATACTTTCACAAGTGTGATTATCTTTGTTCCACAACTCTTGTATTTTGTTTATTGGAAATAAATAAAATACATTGAAAAATACATCTTGACTCATTGCCATAATACTTGATTATATTTAGTAATTTATATAGTTTCAAGCAACCATACTTTATTACTCTTATCCATTATCTGGATCGTAATTCTAACTAGTCCCATCTAGTTTCGATTTACTTGCCAGTCGGGTTACTTGATATAACTTGTGATTATTATTGTCTAACCTTATATCTTGTTATATCTTGATCTTGTGTACATCTTGTTAGGTGGACTCACATTTGGTATCAGAGCCTCCCAGGTTAAATCATTAAGTTGTTATACCTGTTTTGATCCTACAAGATGTCTGCAATCGAACAATGTTCAACCCAGTGTTCATGTTCACTGGGTTCAAGTTCACTTTCCAAATAATCCAGTACCAAAATTTAATGGAAATAGTGACACATTCATTACTTGGAAGGCATGTATGCTCAAGTACATCGCTGGTGTTGAAAGACACTTAACCACCATTCTTGTTGAAGGTCCTTATGTTCCCATGAATGCTTCAACTGTTGTTTTTAATCAAGATGGAACCCCTAGTTAACACCCAAAGAGAAAGATCATTGGTCAGAAGAAGATCATCGTTTGGCTGACCTAGATTCTAAGTTACAAAACATGATTCTCTTTGCTGTCCCAGAAAGTTTAAAACCTACTCTTGTTTTACTTGACAATTCTAAGTTGATGTGGGAAGAATTGCTAACACAATTTGAAGGAACAAAGGAAACTGTCACCACAAGAAAAGTTTCTTTAAATAAAAAATATGAAGCATTTTTTGCATTACCAATGAGTCTTTAACTGAAACATATCTTAGATTTACAAATTTGGTCAATCAATTAAAAGCTCTTGGTGTCACAAAAGACAAAGAAATTTTGCTTGAAAATTTTGTGATATTTTACCTTCAAAATGGGAAAATTTGATCATGGTGTTAAGACAAGGAAACACTCTTCACAGCCACACTCTTGCCTCTCTATATGGTACTTTTAGATTCACTGAGGAAAACAAAGCAGAAAGAGCAGTGGCTGAGCAAGATGCAAAGAATCATTCATCTACCAAGTCAGCTTGGTTCATTATTCTGAACCTCAAGACACTGCCCTACTATCTTCTGAGAGTGATCAGTCTGACTCAGTGAAGAAGATAGTAGCTGAATTGATGAAAGTTGGTATTCTGATTATGCATCACATGAATGTGATGAGGATGATGATGATGATCTAATTGCTATGATTGCCAAAACTTTTAATCGTTTTAAGCTTAAAAACAAAAGAAATGGCAAACAATTTTCATCAAACAACGCTGTTGATAAGTCCAATCTTGAATGTTTTAAATGTGGAAAGAAAGGACATTTTATGAAGGAATGTAGATCATCACAACCTTCCTCATCACACACTGCTCCTAACCACTCTATCTTTCAAAGCCAGATGATGGGTACAAAGCTAAGTACAAAAAGCTTAAAGCCCACATGGCAATGATGGCACAAGAAGAATCCAACAAAATAGCTGCATGGTAGCCAATACTGAAAATGGGAGGATTCTGATGAGTCATCTGATGATGAAGAAGAAGTAAGGGATATGTGTTTCATGGCTCGTGAAGATCAAAGTCATGTTGTTAAATCTGATGTGGAATCTGGTCGTTGGGTGGATATTATCATGAAAAAGGTTAGTGAATTTGGTTTTGAGAATGATGAAGGACTAAAACTGGATCTTTTAGTTCGAATTGAGGCTGACATATCGTATGTTGAGACTGTGCGTTCAGAAGGTATTAAAATTTTGAAATAAATTCTTCTGAACTGAACGCCAGTCAGGTCAGATTGAAAGAACTGAAAGATGTTCAGTTGACTCTGAAAAGTTATCAATCAATGGTTTCAAAATTAGAATTAGAAAAGGAAGAACTGAAAATCATTTTAGAAAAAGAACAAAAAATAATAAAATCTTGGATGAAATCACCTTTTCCAGAAGCTGCCATAAAGAAAACTTTTGAAAACCAAAGAATCGCTTATGGCACTGGTGATCTTCATCTTGCCTCTGTAATAACTGATTTTGATGCTCTTCCAAAAGAAATGAGACCAGAAATTGTTTTTAAAGATCTTGGAAAATCAAAATGATAACTGATCAAGCCCAGGAACAACATGAGGGCAAATCTGAAGCATGTCAGACCAGTGCTTCAGACAAGAAGGCTAAATCCAAGAAGCCCTCCCCTCAATCTTCAAATCAGGTTTCCAAAAACCAGAAAGAAGAAGAATGTCATCCCTGCTGAGCCTTCTACCTCAGATTCTGGTAGAGCTCAGGTGTCTGATCATGAATCTATTTTGTTAAGAATTGAGAGTCAATTTCAAAACTTGGCTAGGCAAGTGCAAAGCTGTAACGCACGATTGAAAAATGTTGAAAGCACTCCCCAAAATCCCAAACAAAACCCAAACCTTTTTCAAAGAAAATCAAACAAGAAAAGCAAAAATCTGAGAAGAAAAAGGTTTCTGAGATCATTAAACCAACTGTTTTTGTGTCATCAGAAGTTATGACTGAAATTCCCTTTGATCCATCTGTTCCACACATACCAAAGAAATCTGAGACTGTTCAGGGAAAGTCCAGTGAACCCATCAAAAGATGGGTTCCCAAAAAGAACTAATTTTTGTGTATGTGCAGGGTGACCGCAAAAAGAATACTTGGTTTCTTGACAGTGCTGCTGGCAGAACCATGACTGGTCACAAATCCCTGCTGGAGGAATATAGGGTGCAAGAGGGGCCCTCAATAACTTTTGGTAATGATGATCATGGACAAACTGAAGGATATGGTTTGTGAATAATGGTCAAGTCAAATTCACAAAAGTTGCATATGTGAATGGTTTGAAATATAACCTGATCAGTGTCAGCCAACTTTGTGATGATGGCTTTAAGGTTTTATTTGATATTTCACAAGGTACCATATTCAACAGAGATTGGAAGGTAGTAATGATTGCTCCCAGAAAAGGAAACATTTATGTAGTAGACATGAACAGTGCTACTTCTGAACAATGTTTCTATACAAAGGCTGATGAGGACACCAATTGGTTGTGGCACAAAAGGCTATCCCATCTCAATTTCAAAAATATATAAATTGTCAAGAAAACAACTTGCTGATGGGATACCAGCCATGTCTTTCAATAAAGACAAGCCATGTCCAGGGTGTGAAATGGGAAAGAAGAAACGAGCATCTTTCAAAACCAAGCAAAATTTCAGCATCACTGAACCACTTCACATGTTACACATGGATCTCTTTGGTCCTGTGAATGTTCAGACAAGAGCTGGGAAGAAGTACACCTTGGTTGTAGTTGATGATATTCAAGATATTGTTGGGTAATCTTCCTCAGAAATAAAAGTGAAGCTGTTGCTGAAATTATTGCCCTCATCAAACAAATTGAACTCAAACACAAGCGAAAAGTTTGTCAGCTCAGAAGTGACAATGGCACTGAGTTCAGAAATTCCACTCTGGAAACCTTCTGCACTGACACTGGCATATCTCAGAATTTCTCCTCAGCACGCACTCCAGAACAAAACGGTGTTGTAGAGAGAAAGAATCGAACACTGATAGAAGCTGCCAGAAGCATGTTGAATGAATCAGGTCTTCCAAAATGTTTTTGGGCTGAAGCTGTTGCAACTGCTTGCTACACTCAGAATCGTTCCATTTATGTCAAAAGACATAAGAAGACTACCTATGAAGTACTCAGAAATAGAAAGCCCAATATTGATATTTTCATGTTTTTGGATGTCCAGTATACATTTTGAATGATTCCAGCAAATTGGGCAAATTTGATGCCAAAGCTGATGAAGGTATTTCCTAGGCTATTCAACAATTCGCAAGGCCTTTAGAGTCTATAACAAAAGACTTGAAAAGGTTGATGAGTCAGTTCATGTTACCTTTGATGAATCAAATTCTGCAATCTTTGATAAACCAGTCTCTGAACAACCTTCAGGAAGTCCTCTCAGTTTCGGTGATTCTGATCAAAATGACAAATCAGATCAGTCACCTGAACATGTTTCTGTTCACTCCAGTTCAGAACCAACTTCGAATCAGCAAAGTAACATTCCATTCTATCCCTCAGTCACATTCAAACTACCTCAGATATCAGTTTCCCCTGAAATACCTCAGAACGAAGAATTTCATGATGCAAATCGTGATTTACAAGATGATGAAGATGATGAAACTGAAATAGTTTATTTGATCCATCTTCTGGAGTAGGACAGAGGAGTCCTTGCACTGATACCATTGTTCATCCTGGTCATTACTCTAAATGGACTCGCTCACATCTAATTGAGCAAGTGATTGGCGATCCAAGTAGAGGGGTTCAGACCAGAAGAGCCACAAGCGATCAATGCTTATTCGTCAGCTTCTTGTCACTGATAGAACCGAAGAAGATTGACGAGGCTTTGAAAGATCCAAGTTGGATTGATGCCATGCAAGAAGAGCTCAACCAATTTGAAAGGAACAATGTTTGGGAGCTTGTTCCATGTCCGCCCAATCTGAAGAAAGAACCAATTGGGACAAGATGGGTTTTTAGAAACAAGGTAGATGAAGATGGCCATGTAATCAAACAAGGCCAGACTTGTTGCAAAGGGTTATGTACAAGAAGAAGGAATTGATTTTGATGAGACTTTTGCACCAGTGGCAAGACTAGAAGCTATCAGAATTTTCTTAGCATTTGCAGCTCATCATGAGTTCAAAGTCTACCAAATGGATGTTAAAAGTGCATTCTTGAATGGAGAGCTAGAAGAAGTTGTGTATGTATATCAACCTCCAGGATTTGAAAGCAAAGATAAACCTCACTGGTGTATCGACTGAACAAAGCATTGTATGGTCTGAGACAAGCACCTAGAGCCTGGTATGATACTCTAACTCGACATCTTTTAGATAATGGTTTTCGTAGAGGTGCTATAGATAACACTTTATTCATCTTGCATGAGAAAAGTGATATCTTACTTGTACAAGTATATGTTGATGATATTGTGTTTGGATCTACAAATATAAAATTGTGTGACAAGTTTTCAAAAATTATGTCTTCTGAGTATGAAATGAGTATGATGGGTGAATTGACATATTTTCTGGGTCTTCAAGTAAAACAAACCAGTGATGGTATTTTTATTAATCAAGAAAAATATGTCAAAGATTTATTAAAGAAATATCAATTTGATTCAGTTTCATCTAAAGATACTCCAATTTCTGCACCATTAACTTTGGACTCAGATCCTAATGGAAAACCTGTCGATCCCACAAAATATCGTGGTATGGTGGGATCATTGATGTACTTAACTGCAAGTAGACCAGACATAATGTTTGCAACATGTCTTTGTGCACGATTTCAATCTGATCCCAGAGAAGCACACCAGAATGCAGTAAAAAGAATTTTTCGATACCTGAAAGGTGTCCCCAGACTAGGTCTTTGGTATCCCAAAGGCTCAAGTCTAGATCTCATGGGTTATTCAGATTCTGATCATGCAGGTTGTAAGATAGATAGGAAAAGTACCACAGGTGGGTGTCATTTTCTTGGTGGCAAATTAGTTAGTTGGACAAGCAAGAAGCAGACTGCAGTATCATTATCAACTGCTGAGGCTGAGTACATTTCTGCTGCAAGTTGTTGTGCTCAGATTTTATGGATGAAGAATCAACTAACTGATTATGGTGTTAAGTACACAAGAACGCCAATATTTTGTGATAACACAAGTGCCATCGCAATATCTCACAATCCTGTAATGCACTCTAAAACCAAGCATATTGATCTCAGGTACCATTTCATTCGTGATCATATTTTAAAAGGTGACATTGAAATTCATTTCATTCCCACTGATAAACAACTGGCTGATGTGTTCACAAAACCTTTAGATGTCAAAACTTTTAAACATCTCATCAGTGAATTAGGAATGCTAAATCCTGTGTAGCATTTCAGGGGGAATTGGCAAAATGTTTTTACAAGAGAAGGAAACTTTCTTTCTGAGGGGGAATTTTTGCCTCAGAAAACATTTTGTCTGAAATGTTTCAGAAACTGAAGGACTTCAGAATGTCTAAAATATGAGAAGGTTCAGATTGCACTTCCTTAACCTCTCTCAGAAATTTAATATTATTAAATCTGAAGTCCATCAAAACCTTTTATTATACAATGGATACCTAGCTGGCAAGTGGACACATGACTTTTACTGTTCCAAGATACCTTTTTACTGACGTGTCATACCACTTGCGCCGTAAAGGAAAATGATCATTGCTTTTGCATTAAAAATGGTTGAATTTTTCTCGAAAAGGTGGGGTCATGCCCGTTGTAGCATTAATGCGGACGTGTCGCCTAAAATTATTTCGGACTTCAAACCCGATCAAAATTACCATCAATAAAATATCATTATTTTCTTTGAGTTTGAATTCCAAAATTCTTTTTATCTATTTTCAACTAAAAATCCTTTGAATTTCTTTGAAAATATATAAACCTTTTTCCAAAATCATTCTTTCATTTACTTCATTTTTCATTTACTCCAATCATATTTCTCTCTCATTCTCTCAAACATTTAATTCATTCTCTCGAGTATTCAATATTGATTTCATCCTCTTTCATAACTTCCAACCCTAAAATTTCTTAACACATTTTCATCTCCTTTTCTTCATTTCATTCTATCTCTCTTTAAATGGCTTCCTCATCCTCCGTTAAAGAACCAAGAACCCTCATTGCTTTTGAATATTCTCCACCCAAATCTGCTGTTAAGCCCAGCTCTCAATGGCCAAAAGACTTTGAGTCTAAGACCATTCGCTTCAACATGAATAATTTTAAGGCAGCCCTGAATGCCAAATCTGAAGGGATTTTGGGCAGATTAAATACGTTTCTTCAACGCTGCCCCATTTCATACGCTCTTACTGCTGACCCAGAGCATTTATACTATCGTTATTTGCTGGAATTTTGGTATACGGCCGAAGTAGCCAAAGATGAGAAGTCAATAGCCTTCACGCTAAAGGAGGGTACGGTGAAGTGCGTATTGACGCTTGACGGTTTTAGGGAGGCGCTGAGGTTGAACTATTTGCCTCCCAACACCCCGTACACGAAAAGACAAAAAGGGTGAACTTCAGGGAAGTTTTGCTGGTTACTGGCCACAACCAGATCGTTGATGATGATGGCAATTTGAAGACGTCGGGCCACATCTTCATTGCGGTTTTAAGGGTGCTGGAGATACTTCTGGACACAAATAGTAGAGTGTCTAGGAGGAAATAGTGGAGGACTGGATCAAATCTCTGATTCAGGTCGAGATGGGCTACTACTTGTGGCATGGGATGAAGGTGGATTTTGCTGAGATGCTGTTTGCTCAGCTCTTGACTAGTTGAAGGGGAAGAGCATCCATATTGCCTTTCCCAGATTTTTGAGCATTTGTTTTTTGGCGATTCTAGGAGAGGGTTATGCTGACGTCCTTCAGGAGAGTTCTCAGACTGAATTTTGCAAGGACCTCTCCAAGCTGACCGAGTCTGAGGACGAACCTGAACTGTCCCCTGCCATGCTTCAGGTACTTAGTAACAACGTTAAAACTGACACAGCACGACCGGCTGGCTCAGAAAGATCACTGGGTGGGTCACAAAAGAATGTGAGACCCACCAGTCGATCTAGTGGCACTACGCTACACTTGTTTAAACCCAAAACAAGTTTTACCCTGCCACTTTCATCTTCCTCTGACCAACCTGAGGATCTCTCAAAAGATTCCTCAGGATTTCCAAAGGGTTTATTAACACTGCGTCCTTTTAGGCCATCCTTACAACCCAAGGATATTAGTACCCAAGCTCAGCCTTCTGAAACCTCAAAACAGGTTTCAGAAGAAGGTCAAATGGGAAACCCACAAGCAGCCATCTCCAAAACTTCTTTAGGAGGAGATGGTGAAGATATTGGTGTGTCAGCCCAACACACATTAGAAGTTGTGTCTGCACATGCACTCCCTGTAACTTCACAAATCTTACACTCTTTGCTTGCACAAACTTTTGATATTTCTCAGGTGATACCCAGAGGAATGGAGGTTTCAAAGTCTGCGGCCGATGATGAGACTCTTGGATCCAGCACAAGAGTTACTGAGGCACAACTGGTATCGTCTGAAGCAGTTCCATCTCTGACCAGTAACGATGCACCTGCTGAACTGGGTGTTGGTCTGGATTCTGGGAATCTAGACCAGAGCATATCTGACCAGGATGTAAATGTCTGGGATGAAGATGAGCTACCCGAGGGAAACCTCGAAGACTTCGTCTTTGATGAAGAATTACTGGGGGAGAATCTTTCAGATTCTGAGCCAACCCTCACTCATTTTGAAGAACCATCATCACAACAACAACAACAACAAAACACAACACAACAACCACAACAACAACAACAACAACAACAATTCATTGATCTCGATCCACCGTATCAACCACCTCCTCAATTTCTTCACCCTCAAATCCATGATGCTCCACCAAGGAGGACTTATGAGCTGCCAGGAGAACAAGAGAGAGCTTGATTCTGAGACCGAGTCTGATGGTCCTTCAGAAAGAATTTTGGAGAAATCTCTGGCGAGCTTCAGAACAACTCCATTTGTTGCTTCAGCTTCCACTTCGACTGCTGCACCTCTGAGCATGGAAGCTCAGCTAGAGAAGTCACAAATGCAGTCCACAACCTTCTCATTCAGGTTGAGGGCTTATCAAAATCTCTAGCTGCCAACACCAAGTCTCTGGCAGATTTGAAGGATGCCCAAAGTGTTATGGGTAATGAATTTACAAGAATTGCAGTAAATGAGAGCTTGGTGGTTGGGAAGTTACATGAATTGGTGTCATCATGCAATGGATTAAGTAGGGCTATTGGTGAAGCATTCAAGTTGACCAAGAGGGATGTGCAGAGTTCAGTAGTTGCGAATCTGCAATCCTGGTTGTTAATGATCCAAGGTTCATTCTTGGCACTTGAAAAGGAAGTAGGTGAGTTGGTGAAGAAGCCCAGTGTTGATGAAGAGTCTCTTGGTGCCTCAGTTGGTGATAAAGTTTCTGCGACACTGAAATCTATATTTTCTGAAGATCTAATTTCTCAGATTTCAGTGTCGGTGGCTGACAAGGTTGAAGAGAGGGTCAGGATGCTGGTTTCTAAAGTATCTAAAGCAACAAATGACAAGGTTGACAGGGCTGTAACTGAAATGAAAACTCTGTGTCAACTCTTGATAAACAAGTTCAGAACCAGTCAAAGCAACTGGATGAAATCCTGGCCCTGCTCAAGACAATTCTGAAGTTGTTACTCCTCCTCCCTCTGGTATGTTATCTGAAGAAGACAAGGGGTTACTGAAGGAAGTCCTGGAGCATGAGAAGCTAAATCTGAACTCTACTTTCAGATTAAGAGCTCAGTTTGCAACTATGTCAAAGGGAATTTCTGATAGTATTTCCCAGCAGAATTGGGAACCTCTGCAGGGCATGCAACAGGCTATCGACTTATATGCAAGGATGCCTGCAGAGACTCCCAAAGGGGGAAGTGATGTGCCAATTGGGTTGCTGGCCAGTTCTCAAGATCTTATTGAAGCAACCAAAAGGACATTTGGATATGAGGGGGAACAACCAAAGGTACAATCTGAACCTCAACCATCTGAACCATCAAGGAAAGATAAAGGCAAAGCAAAGATGGTTGAGGAGCCAAAGAAAAAGGGGCCAAGGACTCTGGCTTTGTGGTTGGTGAAATGTGGATGAGCATGGTTATCCATTGCCAGACTTGGAAGCTGATCAGAAAAAGTTGGAAGCCCTTCAAAAACAAGTCTCCAATCAATTCATTATGTGGAGAGAGACTCAAGAAAGAGAAAGGGCCCAACACTTGGCAATGGGTACCATTGATCTGGTGGATGCTGCAGCTCTTGGTCTTACTAAAGAAAGATATCAGAAGATCAAGCATGACGCAAGAGTGCAGAAAGCTTTGGTGGATATGGCAGAATATGAATATGGGATGAAGTATTCTCCCTTGGAACAGAAACTGGACCATCTCACTTTCAAGATATCTATTGAAGACTTGATAAAGAATAGAAAGAAAGAGATGGAGATTAAAAAGAAAGAAATAATGTCCAGTGTTCTGAAAGCTGAAAAGGAAATCTGCAGGCCACCCAGAAGCCCAAACTTACTGGCCCAAGGACTTCAAGAAAAACTGCTCGAGATGCTGACCTCTCTACATTCATACCCATTTCCAAAGAAGTTGCTCAGGTAAAGGATAAACATGAGAAGGATCAGTATGATTACATCCTGCAAAGATCCTGGATGTGCAAATTCTGAAGGAAGATGGTCTGACGCTGTTTAATCTGACTGTGAAAAGAGAAGGTAGAGCTGAAGAAGAGTATGAGCAAGTGTCGGTGCATAAGTTTGGGTATTCTGAGCATAAGGAGATGATCAATGCGCTGAAGGGAAAACCGAAGTCTCATCTGAATGGCGCCTGGATGCTGAAGATCCAACAGAAAATGAAGGCCAAGGTTGAGATGGAGGAAAGGCTATTTGGAAAGATCAGCTCTCCTAAGAGAAAAGCTACTGAAGGTCCTTCTAGCTCAAGGCCTGCAAAGAAGTAGTGTATCTCTTTGTAAATATTTGTACTTGTAAATATTTTCCATTTTACTTCATTTCTGTACTTGTGACTGAACAATCATCTCAGTATCTTTTATATAGTTGCAAGTTACATCATATTATTAGAAAATAGTTTAAGTTAGAAAACAAACAAGAAAATTTTTCTTAAGGCATCGTGATCTATGAGATGTCCTTAGAAATATTTTACAACTTAAACAAAAACTTGTACTTTTAGACTTACAAACTTGTATAGATAGAAGTCTAAAATACATGAACTATTTTAGAACAATAAGGGGGAATTTGTTAGGTCGAAAATCGACTAAGTATAATTTGTTCAAAATAGTTGAAGCTCAGTAAAGAAAGCTTGCTCAGGATTCTGAAGTCATTCAGAATATAGCTCACTGAAGCTTACTTCAGATTCAGAATCAACCAACACTGAAGACGTTCAGACGAAAGTCAAAGACTGAAGACTGAGGAAGAAGATCATCTCAGAAGCAGAGCTCAGAGAAGATCTTACCTGAAGTTGAATTTGAAGAGGCTCAGTGAAAAAGTACTTACAACACTTTTTCACTGATTACGAGAAAGTCTTTTTGCAGCTTTAACTACCTTTACCCGGTTAATTACTATCAACATGGGATTGGGAAAGTTTTAGCAAAAGGTTGGGAATAAAGTATGTCAAGTCACATCAAGAAACTGACATACTTTACCTTAAACAAGCGTGTTATGGATTTGTTCTACAAATCCATCCAACCATATTTAGTACGGCTTTTTGCCATGTCATCAAGACATGCTTTGCCTATAAATATAAGACTTCTCACACTTGCAAAACTGCTGGGAACTTTGGCAATTGCAACGTGTGATATTACTCTAAGTATTCTTACGAGTAATTCCTCGTTACATAGATCATTTGTATTTCTGGGTGTTTAGATACTTTCACAAGTGTGATTATCTTTGTTCCGCAACAACTCTTGTATTTTGTTTATTGGAAATAAATAAAATACATTGAAAAATACATCTTGACTCATTGCCATAATACTTGATTATATTTAGTAATTTATATAGTTTCAAGCAACCATACTTTATTACTTTTATCCATTATCTGGATCGTAATTCTAACTAGTCCCATCTAGTTTCGATTTACTTGCTAGTCGGGTTACTTGATATAACTTGTGATTATTATTGTCTAACCTTATATCTTGTTATATCTTGATCTTGTGTACATCTTGTTAGGTGGACTCACATGAAGATAAATTAGTAGGACTAAAGTGATATGTGACATCTAATTCATTGTTTTAATCATTTCTAGTTAAGCTTGCTAAGGTGTATAAATAGCTTACACTTAACATAAAATATTGGCGTGAACTTTTATATAACTTCAAACTATATATAACTTTTTTGTTTATTTATACTAAGGAGTATTACTTACAATAATTATAACACATTAAATCAATCATATTGTAGGAAATACTTTAATAGATCTAATTATTTTATTTAATCATTATGGACAAGATAGGTCTGTAAACAAACTGAACAGTTCATGAGCACTTCATGATCATGAACCGTTCAGCGGGAAGTTCGTTCGTTCATTTACGTTCATGAACGTTCGATAATCTATTCGTGAACATTCGTTCATTTATGTTCATGAACCGTCGTTCGTAAACAATAGTTTGTTTATGTTCGTGAACATTTGTTCGTTTACATATATATATACATATATATACATATATATATATACACATAATCAACTATACTATAAAAATAGTTTAAATATAAATATTTTTTAGATAATATATATTATTAATACCTAATTTTTTAGAAAAAGTTTAAATAAAAATGCTTAATTTATAAATATCTGTTCGTTCATTAGTTTTCGTTCGTTTGTGTTCCTGAACATTCGTTCATGAACACAAACGAACGAACACGAACAAGTCATTATGTTCGTTTATCTATTCATGAACCGTTCGTTAAATTAAACGAACGATCATGAACAAGGTCTTGTTCGTATTCGTCTGGTTTGTTTACCGCTCTAATTATGGACGATACTTTTGAATATAATACTTAAGTTGATGTAGAAACATACCCACCTTAGGTATTAGTTTGTCTACTGTTGGTGGCTGATTAAAATAATTAAAGCAGATTACTTGCCATAACAAGCAATTAGCATAATGTTTTTTTATACCTAATAAAGGATATATTGATTGTTTTTGTCTAACTTGTAAGGTAGAGGGCATTTGCTATCTATTTTTAAATTAACTTAGTGTATTGTAATAATAGTTATGTAAATCAACTAAACTTTAAGAAACCTAAAGCTTCTTAAAGAATATTGATTAGTGAATGTTCTTTAAAACATAAGTTAAAGGACTTTTAGTTTTTTTTTTCTTAATAAGAAAGTAGAACAATGTAAGAAGCCTTCGAGGTTGTCATTGAGGTGTTAGCCCAATGATCAGGGTTTTTACAATATGGTTTCTTCCTATGGGTATCAGGTTCGAATCTTGCTACATGCAAATGTGGTGAGAGGTCTAATTAGCAACACTATACCCATCTAACACATGGGAGAAAACTCTATAGCGCGTTGTCAGGAGTCGAACGCCATGGGCCTATCTACGTGGGGTGTTAGCCATTTATCTGTTATTGCCTTTGAAAAAAAGCCTTCGAGGTTAAACTTATTTATCATAGCGCAAGAAGAAAACTTAATATAAAAGAAACAGAGAGATTTTTCTTTTTTTTTTTTTTGTAATTTAGAGAAGGGAAAACTTTGTGTTAGACTAACATAAACACGGATAAGTTGAGATATTCTCACAACTTTTTTCGAATTCTTTTTCTCAACCATCCTTAAAAGTCACAAAAGTTGGCCTTTTTTCTGAGTACATGTATGTAGGCATAATCAATCCATAAATCACACTGCAAATTTGAACTCGTCGTAGTAGAAGAAAGGGTCCACAATGTTAGGATTTTATTAACCAAATAACATAAATGGGTCGTCAAGTAACCCGATTTGAATGACAAAAATAATTTTATATTTAATAAATAACCATTTAAACAAAGTGCGTAGCGAAAGCACGTTAATAAATTATTAAAACTATTATTTAATATCCCTTGCCAAGATACACATGCATGTTATATAAGTAACTTAAATAAATACAAACTAACCTCATTGCGATAGTGAAGATTACTCATTGAGATAGAAGATTCCGAAAACAAGACTCCAAGTGTAGAAATCCTCCAAGAGTGCCTACACGAATAATGTCTCAACCACGAATCCGCTAGACACCTTTAAGCTTACGACCGCAACCAACTGAAACCCCTAGAAATACCCCTAAATCCGAATTCGACTTCTTCTACTAAAGAAAAGTGTCGAATTCGAACCTAGTAGGGTTCTTGAAAAATTGAAACTAACCCTCACCAAATACAAAGAAACTTTTGTTGAAACTAATTTAAGGTTTAACTAAAATCCCAATGATTAAACGTAAAACAATTTTGAGGTTTTGCTTCTTTTGGGATATGGAATTCGAACTACACAAAAGGGAGAAAAGAATTTACATTTTATGTGTGTTTAGGGTTATGAGATTGAATGAATTAACTTAGTGATTTGAGGGGTTTGTACAGGGATAGAGTCTTATCTAGATTAAGAAACTAAAAACTCTAAATCCCCCCGGCAAGTTTTCGTCCACCGCTTCTTGCGAAGATCCTAGAACCGCCCTTGAGGCCTTGGTGTGACGGATTGGGCTTTTCTTATTCTGCAAACTGCCCAATTGGATATCACTGTGTGTCTCGAATGCTAACTGTTAACTACTAATAACTAACTCGTTGTTTAAAATAAAAAATAAAATAAATAAAATAAATTAATTTAACTAACTTTAATAATTACAAATCATTTATCTAATCCATTAAGCTAACTTTAATGTATATACTCCATTAATAATGGTTGTCTGTATATTTATTTATCCAAATAAGCTTACTTTAATTGATAAATAAATAATTTAATTAACTGACTTAATTAAATGCGTAATAATCAAATATTATTCCGTAGCTTTATGCTTAAACATTATAGATGTTTTATTGTGTATGACTCTACGGATTCAAAGATCAAAAGGCATATAGTTAGTCAGGTTTATGAAATTCACACAATTTCAACACATACCACGCGTGAAGCGATCACATTCTAGTTGTATTTATCTATAGATATTTGAAGATGAAATGTCTTGTAAGTTGTAATTACATTATAACCCAGTAATTGTGATTGGTAATTATAATTATAGTTGTACTTATATTTGGAATGGACATGCCTATTGTAAGTTATTTTATTTAGGGAAAGCTTGATTTACAATACATTTAATTTCATAATCAAAAGAGTAACGAAGAATCGTTCTGATTGATCAACCTAATCATTCTTCTAATTATAAGATCAAGTCATATGATAAATTAAAGACATGATGAAAAGATATAATAAGTGGATTACATAAGTTTTATGATAACTCAACTTAGGTGGGTTAGCCAGAGGTATCTTCTAAATTCACTATGTGGGCCCTGGAGGTGAGTTTTTTCCAAGGTCTCGAGTTTTAATTTTGAGTTTCTCATCTAAAAGTATTTTCCATTAGGAGGGGATTGAAGGTCCAGCAAATTGCTGGTTAAAATTGTCTCTACCACGTCTGAATCGAAACTAACTTTAAAGAAAAAAACAATATTAAAATATATATATATATTATGCTAAATTTTTGGAGAAACTATCATTTTCCTAATCAAAAAATTAGGCATTAATCATGTCGATAGATAATTAAATAATAATATCTTGAACAATTAGTGTGTGCACACACTCCACAGTGCATACAGAAATTATAAATTGCTTGGTCTTTGCTGGTACCCTCCCTTAAATCTCTCACCACCATATTCTCTCCATAACTAAATCTCCTTCCTCCCTATATGTAAGTGAATTAAGCTCAATTTCACTATCATTTTTAGAACCCCACAAAAGATATCCATTTTTCTTGAACACCCCAAATAAAATTCATTTATCTTGAAAAGCCACAAAAGAAATCAAGTTTTCTTGAAAGCCCACAAAAGAGATCAATTTTTCTTGAAAGCCCACAAATTTTTATTGCAGAAAGTTGAAATCTTGAATGCAAAAGATGGGGGTAAAGAAAGCAAGAATAGTGATAATAGGGCAGGATGGCAGGCTTAACAGCTGCAAACAAGCTATACAAATCAAGTGGTTCAAAAGAAGCATTGAGATTTGTGTAATTGAAGGTGGGAATAGAATTGGAGGTAGGATTAAGACTTCAGAGTTTGGTGGTGATAGAATTGAAATGGGGCTACTTGGATCCATGGAATTGGTGGTAGCCCAGTTCATAAAATAGCTCAAGAAATCAATTCTTTGGAATCAGATAAACCATGGGAATGTATGGATGGTTTTCTTGATGACCACCCTCTTACCATAACTGAAAATGGGTATGTCTTAAATCCATCTTTAGTTGTTGATCCTATTTCTAGTCTTTTCAAGAATCTTATGGATTTTGCTCAAGGTAAAAGGAAATCCATATGTCTTATTCAAATAATGGGAAGGGAATTTAAATGATAATATGAGTGTTGGATCTTTTCTTAGAAAAGGTCTTGAAGCTTATTGGGAAATGGAATCAAGAAATGGGAATGAAAATGGGAATAAGAAGTTGTTAGAAGAAGCGGTTTTCGCAATGCAAGAGAATACTCAAAGGACTTATACAGCTGCTAATGATTTAATGAATCTTGATTATAATGCAGAGAGTGAGTATATCATGTGTCCTGGTGAAGAAATCACTATTGCAAAAGGATACTCAAGCATTATAGAATCATTAGCATCTGTTTTACCATCTGGGGTAATTCAATTAGGCAAAAAAGTTTGTAAAGTTGAGTGCAGCAGCCTGTTAATGAAATGGGTGGAATTTTAGAAAATGGTCATAATGATGATACAAGACCAGTAACAATACACTTTCTTGATGGCACAAGTTTATCAGCTGACCATGTTATTGTCACAGTTTCATTAGGTGTACTAAAAGCAGGAATTAACGATTCCAATGAGTCTGGTATGCTTAAGTTTAGTCCTCCTCTCCCTGATTACAAGATTGATGCCATTTCAAGACTTGGGTATGGTGTTGTCAACAAGCTATTCCTGCAATTAAGTCCTGAATATTCATATTTTGACCAATTCCCATTTCTACAACTGGTGTTTCATCAAAGTGACTCTGAAGCTAAGAATCCGAAAATCCCATGGTGGATAAGAAGGACAGCTTCAGTGTCACCAATCTATAAGAAATCAAGAGTGTTACTGTCTTGGTTTGCAGGTGAAGAAGCACTTGAGCTAGAAACACTTCCAGATGAAGTGATTCTTGATGAAGTGACCACAACGTTGTCCACGTTTTTGTCGAGCTCATCCGAAGAAGAACATAAGGGGAATGTGGCCAAGAAGTCATCAAAACTGAAACTTGCAAAGGTTTTAAAGAGTCAATGGGGAAATGATCCACTCTTTTTGGGTTCATATAGTTATGTTGCAGTTGGATCAAGTACAAGTGACATAGACACATTGGCTGAGCCATTGACCAAAAGTGGTTCACACCCACTTCAAATCCTATTTGCAGGGAAGCAACACATAGGACTCATTATTCTACAACTCATGGTGCATATTTTAGTGGAATTAGAGAAGCCAATAGGCTACTTGAACACTATCATTGTTTGAATAATTAGTAGATTGATTAATACTATATGAATGTGGGTTATTATTTTCTTATTTTTGTAATTAACCTTTTCTCTAGTGACTATCATTTTCAATGTTGGGAAATGAAAAAGAGAGATGGAGACATTTGCAAGATATATGGCGAGTGAAATGAATTACCATAAAGAAGCTTCTTTTTAGTTTTCTATTGTTCTTGTTTGATCTCTTTTGATTCCTTATAGTGCTTTTGTATGTATATGTATATATATTCATCTTTAATCAAACAACTTTTTGATTCTTCCAATGGCAAATCCTACTCTAATTATAGAAATATTTCC
>NW_025215639.1:0-14118 GCF_010389155.1 Erigeron canadensis | reverse complement strand
CATGTTGATGCACGTTGATGTGACAACAGCAACTTAGATTTGATATGTCATAGATTAAGACATTATGTTATTTATGTCGTATCTATATATGTAATTGATAGATTATGGACTTTATGTTTTGGTAATGATCGATTACATGTTTTGGTGTTATATATATGTGTTATGTATGATGTTTGTTGTGTGATATACAAGTACAACATAATATGTGTTAGGATTCCATAAGATGAAACTTAGGAAATAACCAAGTATTACATCTAACGAAGATAAGGTATATCTTCGTTAGGGGCAAACGAAGATAAACTTCTTTTGGTACAAACGAAGATTAACTTCGTTACATGGGCTGGGCAGCTAAGTTCGTAAGAACAAAGCCCAGCAAGCCCAGTTGACCTGAAACATATATATACGAATGAATACCCTAATATGACATATAACATTCGACACACACGTACTCCAGACATCTAAGTTCGTTCTATACTTATAGAAACGAATATAGCATCCTACGGCTGATTATTTACTGATAATTAGTGATATACCCGTTTACTAATCAAACTAGTTATCTCGTGAGGATTCCGCACTCACGACATAATCATAGACGATCTCAAGAGCGATCTGTAGCTATCGAGGGATTCACAAGTGGTATCAGAGCCAATCGATATCTTATCGAAGATTCGAGATCGTTTGTTTGATTTTTCTCTAAAAACAACCTCCCGATACCCTAACTGTCGCTAAGTTCGTTATCTCAAATGAATTTAGCAAACGAACTTAACCTTATCTTCGTTTCAATCTCTTCGGACGTATTCGCTTTATTTTCGTTAAGTTCCTGCAAACGAATTTAAAGTTAACTTCGTTCATTCTCACATTACGAATTTAGCCTTATCTTCGCTCAACTCCTTCAAACGAAGTTAATCCTATCTTCGTCTCTTTCTGTAAACGAAGTTAATCTTATCTTCGTTTCTCTCCTTCAAACGAACTTAACTCTATCTTCGTTCAGTTGTTCAGTTGCAGCAAACGAATTTAAACAATGGCTTCCTCGTCAACAAACACTGTTGTTGCTCAATACTGAATTCTCTTGTCTATCATGATCATCTTGTTGGACGTACTAATTCTCCACCGAAGTTAGTTTCATTGGCTGACTTCTGGGCGTGGAGAGGCCGATTTGAAGATTATATTCAACGAGAAGATTTGAACATGTGGATTATGATCACTGAAGGATATGAATGGCCAACTCTTACTGTAAATGGTGTTACAACTATTACAAGGTCGGAGAGTTAAAAGGCGAAGAAAATCCTTGTATGCTGTTGAAGTTAAGGCTCTTTCTACTCTTAGGATGTGCATTCCTCAAGAATTAGTGCACTGTTTCCTAACAGAGTACAAGACTTCAAAGCAATTGTTCGATGCTATTGAAGCTCACTGTGAAGGTGATCCATTATTGAAGCAAAATAGAATTAAGATGCTTAAGAAACAATTGATTGCTTAATGCTACCAAGAACGAACTAGTTGAGGATCTTATTTTGCGATTTCAACATCTTCTTGCTGAGTTAGCCTATTTGATCTTAAGTATACTCCTACTGAGATAGTGGATAAATTCTTGGATGGTTTGCCGAAAGCTTATAAAGAATTTCGTCATGGATTGCAAGAAAGAGCTGATTATGCATCTCTTCGTATAGATGGGTTATATCCACATTACGAAACAGAGAAATGAAGGATAAGGCAAAGGATCTCCAAGACAACTTCACACAAGATCCATCTCTTTATCATGCCACTATGAAAAATCCTACAGCTGATGTTAATGCATTCTTTTCTGGGGTTGGTACTTCTGGCACGAAAGAGAGTTCTAATTGTGTTATTGATGGAGATGATTCTGTTGGTTTCATGGCTTCTGATGCTGGTTACAAGGCTCGAAAGACTAATGAGAATGCAAAGCCAGGAAATATGACGTTTGGTAACATTTCATCTACTTCTGCTAGTTACAAGTCTATGCCCATGGATATGAAATCTGCTGAGGGAAGGATGAATGTATTTGCTGCAATGTGTGCTGCACATGAAGCTTTTGTTGCAGGAAGGATCACGGATCCAGCACTCATTGATGAAGATTATGACCAATAGATCCAGATGATGTTGAAGAAATGGATCTGAAATGGAATTTGGCGATGATCACCAGGAGAGTGCAACGGTTTATGCAACGAACAGGTAGACAGCTTATTGGGGGTACTCAGGGCTTTGACAAGTCGAAGGTTAAGTGCTATAATTGCGATGGCTTTGGACATTTTGCCAAAGAATGTCAACGACCAAAGAGAGATGTCAACATTACCCCTACCCGTCAAGATAGAGGTGGTAATCGTCCTTTTAATCCGAATGCAAGTAGAGCTCTCTTGTTGACTGATGATACTACTGGAAATAGCAATGACAAGGCTATCGTAGCTGCTCAACCTGATGGTTCTTATGTCTGGAATCTTCCACAGAATGAGACTAATAATGCTTATTGGCCGAAATAGTTGATGATATGGCTCAAATAGTAGATTCTGTTGAGGATTTCATGGACACCTCAGTTTACCACAGTGATGAGCATTTGTATGAAAATGCTCAAAGCTCGAACTTGGAATCTTCTACTCAGGTATATGACACTGATTCTGAGTCTGATGAAGAGGTTGAGGTTGCTGATATGAAAGATTCTGGAGAGGTGAACGCTGCTGAGAACAAAGACGATTCTGCTACTAAAAAGGTTGAAAAGACAATTGAAGAGCAGATGAAGGAGTATGAAATTCCAGCAGGCATGAGTGTGGATGACTTTGTCGTGTACATGGCAGACTGCAAAGAAGCAGATCAACAGGTATCTTACTCTCTTCGTACTATTGTTCATGTTTGCAAAATTGTTAATTGAATGTTTGATGAAATTGAACAAAAGAATGAACTAATTAAGCATTTAGAATCTGTTGTTAATGCTGCTCATGAAGAAAGAGATAAGTTGATTAAAAAAGATTTAACTATCTCTGATAGAGAAAATTTTTAAAGGATAGGATTAAATCTTTAGAGTCTGACATTAGTGCTATGAAAGACAAAGTTAAACATGCTGTGGCTGTAGAAAGAGTAGGTGGTGAAGCTTATGCATTGTTAGCTAAAAGTGTGCTACTATTGAGAAAGAACTAGCTGATGCTAGAATAGAAATAGTGGAATTACAAGCTAAGGTTGATTCTACTAGACATGATGAGCTTTTAATGCATATGAAAAAATTTGAGGATACTCCATCTAAGAGTTCTGACACTGCTAAGGTTTCTTACAATAGCATGCCTCCACCTTTCAACAATAACTATACTCCTGTAGAACCTAATATTCCTGAAGTCCTACTTCAACCTAGTGTTGATGTTGGTAAATCGAAAGACTCGACTCCTAAGCCTACTTTGACTGAGGAGACAGTAGAGTCTAAAGGAGTTTCTTCTCAACCTACCAAGGAAGAGAAATCGAAAGGTGTCGTCCTAGATTCGTCCACTTCTTATGGTCAGAAAGACAGTATTACTCACTTTACACTTCGTAAGAGTAGTAGGGTCTACACTGAGTTAGAATTTCCGTTATCATCTATTGACCCTAAGAGGATTGATAAAGTCTGGGATGTTGATATTAAGGATATGAAGCGATTAAGTCAGTTGCGTCAAACTCCTTTACCTAAGCAGTCTAGGGATAGTCAATCTGAAGATGAATTAGTTGTTAATGTCGAAGCAACTAAGGCTTTGAAGCATATCTTAATGCCTGCTCGAAAGAAGTCCCCAAGTAAGTCTAGGATATCACCGACCAAACGAGAGCATGAGGATCCTAGAAAAACAAGTAAATCAGTGGACAATAGTGAATCTGTAAGTACCAATAATAAGGTAGATACAAAGAAAAAGACTAAGGTCCTCTCTTGCTTTGCTTGTCATGAAAAAGGTCATGTTTACAGTGTATGTCCTAATCGACCTCGGAGATCGGGTTCTCCTTCAAAGGTTTCCACCTCGGAAGGAAAAAGGGGGTTGGGTAATGATAAACAGGTTCATGAGACTAAAGTTCAATCTTCTTCAAAACCGTTTACCATACCTCAACGACGTGAATCTCCACCAAAAGGTTCTTCCCCTATGGGACAAAGATTCACTACCCCCAGTGGGAGTTCGATTCGGTCACAAACATCTCCAAGTCGTAATTCATTTTATAACCGACTTCACTCAAGTGTTAGACCTTCTCTTGGCCCTCATTTCCCAAGACCTTCTCCGACGAGCGGTCAGAAGTCTTCTCCAGTGAGAAGACAAGTTGAGAATCAAGTCACACCCACGGCTTCTAGCAATGGATATTGGACTGAACTGATTCTCAAGGATGAGAAGGGACGACCCAAACCTATGAAGGTTGGGTCCCCAATGATAACTAATATTCTCATTTTATGTGCAGGGAGTTCCTAGGAAACCAATTCATTTGTGGTACCTTGACAGTGGATGCTCCAAGCACATGAGAGGGGACAAGAAGCTCTTGTCCAATTATACTGGTATGTTAGTTTTGCTGGTTCCAAGGGCGGCAACATCACCGGTCAAGGAGATGTCGTCAATGGACAACTAACTCTAGAAAGAGTTAACTATGTGGAACAACTTACTCACAATCTAATGAGTGTCTCACAGATCTGTGATAAGGGCAACAATTTTCATTTCAGAAAAGGAGGCATACATCTTGAAGCCGGGTTTTGTTATTCCAGAAGAATGGATCGTGCTCAAAGCTCCTAGGAAGAGAGACATCTATGGGTTACTTTTAGGTGTTGATAATCAAAGGAGCCCTTTGTTTGTTGAGCAAGGCAAATGAGTCTGAATCTCTCCTATGGCATCGTCGAATGGGACATATCAACTTTCGGAAGATGAATGAACTTATCAGTCTTGGGTTAGTTGACGGTGTGCCAGTTAAGAAGTTTGGGATGGAAGATAAGTGTGTACCATGTTTGAAAGGGAAGCAACATAAGAATCCGCATAAATCCAAAGTACTCAACTCTATTTCCAAACCATTCGAATTACTTCATATGGATCTCTTTGGTCCTGTGAACAAAGAAGCATTGGAGGGATGTCTTACTGTTTGGTGATCACTGATGATTACTCGAGGTACTCATGGGTATTCTTTCTGAAGACCAAGGATGAGACTGTCGAACGATTTATGGATTTTGTCAAGCAAGTTGAAAATGTCCATGGAGTCAAAGTTAAGAGAATCAGGAGTGACAATGGTACTGAGTTCAAGATAATACTATTACTGTATTTTGCTTGACCAAAGGAATTCAACATCAGTACAGTGCACCATATGAGAACAGAATGGAGTGGCTGAACGGAAGAACAGGACTTTTATTGAGACAGCGACGATGCTTGCTGATTCAGGGCTTCCTATTACTTTCTGGGGGAGGCAGTGAGTGATACAGCTTGTCACATTCTGAATCGGGTTTTGATAGTTAAACGGTTTAAGAAGACTAGTTATGAACTGTGCACAACAAAAAGCAATTTACAGAATGTTGAGCCTTTCGGTGTTCCATGCACTTTTCTTAAAACTCTTCCTCAAGGGAAATTTGAACCTAAATCTGAGGAGGGTTTCTTTTGGGTTATGTTCCAAGTACACCGATTAGGCGTGTGTACAATCAGAAGACTGGCAAAGTAGATCTTGGTACAAATGTCGTAATTGTCAGTCATAAACCTGCTGTACACCTTGGTCCTGCTAATAATTTTGATTATGATGGTGTCTTCACTTCTTTTCGTGGTCCTGTTTCTTTTGCAGGTGTTCCAACAGTGGAGGATGTCGTTACTCTTCATGATCCTCTGGATGGTGGACCGGTTTCTGGTTCTTCTTCTGTATCCTCACCAATAGTTGAGCCTACTTCTGAATCTGGAGAATCTAGTGGGACAAAGTAGCAGATTCTATCTTAGAGCCTGCTCCTATAGTTCCTACTGATCCTTTGCATGTACCTCTACCTGATTCTCCTTTCTATGATACTGATGACATAGAAGGTGAAACTCAGGAAGAGCCTAAAACTCCAGATTATAAAACTCCAGAGCAACATGTGCAAACGAATTTGGGAGATGATCTTTCAGTCGATAAGGTTCCTCAAACTAGGGTCAACAAGGATCATCCAGTCGAGCAAATCATTGGTGATGCTTCTGCCTCTGTTCGCACAAGGAATCAATCTAAGAAATCGTCATGTATGTTTGCTGAAGTTAAGGATACCGGGGCAATTACTTGGTACTTGTATTATTGCTTTATCTCTCAGGTTGAGCCTAAAAATGTTGGTATGGCTCTTAAGGAACCATCGTGGGTTGACGCGATGCAAGAAGAATTGGCTCAGTTTCGAAAGCTTGAGGTATGGAAGTTAGTTGACTTACCTCCAGGTGAATCTCCTTTAACAACGCATGGGTTTTTCGTTGTAAACGAGATGACAGAGGTGTAGTTACTCGAAATAAGGCTCGATTGGTGGTTAGAGGATTTGAGAACAAGAAGGCTTTGATTACGATGAGACATTTGCACCTGTAGCTAGACTTGAAGCTATTCGATTATTTCTGGCATGTGCTAGTTATAAAGGTATTAAGGTGTATCAACTTGATGTCAAGAGTGCCTTCTTGTATGGAGACATTAAAGAAGAAGTGTATGTAGAACAACCTGCCGGGTTTGAGGATCCAGACTTTCCTAATAAAGTATATCGTCTCGATAAGGCTTTATATGGTTTACATCAGGCTCCTCGATCGTGGTATGAAAATTGTCAACACATTTGAAGGAAAGTGGTTTTACCAGAGGTTCTATAGACAGTGTTGTTATTAAATGGAAAGGGAAGGACTACTTGCTTGTACAGGTTTACGTCGATGACATCATTTTTGGTTCATCTGATGACAAAATGTGCAAGGAATTTGAACAGAGCATGAAGGCTAAGTTTGAGATGAGTGCTATGGGGGAATTAACCTTCTTCCTTGGACTACAAGTGGATCAGCTGAAGGATGGCTTCTTTATACATCAGACCAAGTATGTCAAAGATCTTCTTACACGGTTTCGCATGTCTGATGCTAAGGATGCTGTTACTCCCATTAAGACTAATCATGGGTTGTGTCTGATAAGCCTAATGATCCATCCGTCGATGCCACTCAATATCGAGCTATCATTGGATCCTTGATGTATCTGACAGCCTCACGTCCAGATATTACCTTTGCTGTTTCTATGTATGCTAGATATCAGGCTAATCCGAAAGAGTCTCATTTGAAAGCTGCAAAAAGAATCCTTCGTTATGTGAAAGCCAAGCCTCGTCTAGGTCTTTGGTATCCCATGTATGGTTCTTTTGACTTCGTAGCTTATACTGATTCGGATTATGGTGGTGACAACTCGGATAGGAAATCAACGTCAGGTGGATGTCAGCTTTTAGGGGGAGAATTATATCGTGGCAGTGCAAAAAGTAGACATCTGTTGCACAGTCTTCCTGTGAAGCAGAGTACATTGCTGCTGGATATTGCTGTTCTCAGGTGCTTTGGATACAGCAACAATTGCGCGATTATGGTATGAATATCTCCAATACTCCTAGTATTGATAATAAGTCTGCCATAGATATTACCAAGAATCCGAAAAACTTTAAAGTCACCAAGCACATAGATATAAAGTATCATTTCATACGTGACTATTTTGAGAAAAAGCTTATTCATTTAGAAAAGGTTATTACTGATGATAATTTTGCTGATCTATACACTAAAGCTTTTGATGGACCTCGTCTTGAGTTGTTATTTCAACTCAATGGTATGAAGAATGCCGAGTAGTTTCTCTCAAAGAACTTAAAGTTATTTTTCGTGTCTTTGTAGTGTAAGTCGTACATAGATAGAGTCATAAAAAATACAAAAAGAGTTGTCTTAGTATAAGTTTGTATATATCTAGTGTCAAAAAATACAAAAACATAGAAAAATAGAAAATCCAAAAATATGAATAAGTAAGGTTACTGCGTAAATGATAGAAGTGACGATACTTAGCTTTTAAGCCTGCTTAATCGTAATATAACTGATTAGTTCAGTGATTACAATTTGGGATATATCGGTAGCCACAAAGTACCAAGGTTTCCTTCAATTGAACATAAACTATACAATGTTCTTGTGGGAAACATATTCAGATATATGGCTGAGATTGCTTGCTTTTCAGTAATGAATTGATCTAGTCCTTAAATTTTGTGAAAGATCTAGCATTACTATAAGATTTGTTCAATGAATAGGCAAGAACCTCTACCAATCATGAGCATAAAAGTAAATGTGATATTGTTATGCAAATCAAATGAATGCAAATTAAGGGGCTAATGTGGTCTTTGAGATCGGACAAGTATGTCCTCGGGGTGTCCTTGTATACCTAGCCTACCTAAAGCTTAAAACTTGGGATAGGTTGTCGGAAAGTTCGCTACATGGATCTCATAGAAAATCACGGGTTCCTTATAAATCATGAAATGCAGAAGCAAATATGTGAAATCACAAAGTAATTAAATTCATTATCCATAAAGTGACTCATGATTGGTAAGGATGTTCTTGAAAATATTGAATACTTTTTATCTTAGTGCTTGTATCGATTACGAAATATATCTGAATGTGGGTTACATAAGTTCGCAAACTATCAATGGCATATTAGGCTACTCGGGTTACATGGTGACTGTCCTTGGCCAGGGTATGTCGAAAGTGTCATAACTCAAAGGAAACTGGACGTACCGAGTGTTTAAGAGGACAAACATACCGGTAATCGCTGTTGGGTCACGGTTCAAAACTTATAATAAAAGAATTATTTCTCACCCGCAGGCTTATGTAACATGCTAACCTGATCTAATCAGCAGTAATCATGCTCAATGTGAATAATGTATAAAGTCTAGTTAATTAGAATTTAGATTAGTTTATTATTCTGCAATTTTTATTCTGTGTTATTTTTCTTTTTAATTGAGTCAAAATAGTATTTTTATAAGTTCTTATTGCACGAGAGATCCTATTTAAATTCTGAGTATATGTTTTGCTGAATTCCTTCATGTGAATTTTTAATGAGGTTTTGTGGATTGTTTACAAAGAAGATTTTCTAATATGGACATTAATTTGTTTAAGTTTAGAAAATGATCTTTTCAAGTGTTATGTGAAATGTCAAATTATTTGAAATCTCACAATTTTCGCTTGTCACCAAGTTATTAATCGGTTTGTTTAAATTTGTGTGGTGACATTTTAGGGTTTGACAAGAAATGACCTCCCTTGATTAGTTATTTCATATTTGTTAACCCTGATTGAGTGTGATTGTAACTTGAATTTCTGCATTATACTGTTTTGTTCTCAATGCGTTGATGAGTTCTGTGGTAAGTGTGCAGTGTTCAGGTTAGGAAGATAAAGTTGGAGTGCTGATTTCTGTTTATACATTGTTATTCACACGGATGATATCATGACGATAAGATCCTTGGTGTGTAGTGATAATATTGTGATGCAGATTTGAGCATGTGAAGGATGAATACATGAATTTGTTTTGGAATAGTTATTTATTTATGATTCATGTATTAATGAAAATAATCAAATTTGATATTAGTTTCTTTTGAATTTCATGTTGTGATTTATGACAAACTTTTGGATATTTCCTAAGTTCTTCAGTGAATTTTTGTTGGATTGTTCATTGTTTGTAGTTTTGTAGACGGCATCTAGTATGGGACTTAAGTGTTTCAAGATGGTTTGCCGTCATGCATATCTATGATCAAAGGAAGTTCTCGGTGTCATAATCAAATTGGTGATGAGGTTCATATTTAAATTGATTATCTTCAGGTTTGTTTATGGATAGTGTTTAAACCATGGGTTTTTCATTCAAGTTTATAATGTTCGGTTATCTACTTACATTATGATTATGAATTTGGGTGATAAGTACGTTTTTAGTACAAGGCATGAACAGGTTGCTTTCTAACGAGTTTTTGCTATGTACAGATTGTGATAAAGGGTGTTTTGGAAGATTGCTTGTAATGAAAATCTGAAAAAATTTCAGACACTTGCTGAAATCTGTAATATTTTCTGATTTTGATTTGTTCTTACGAAGATATCTATTATCTTCGTTCGAAACTGTTTTTGTTCAAACGAAGTTTATCTTCGTTTGCTAACTTCGTTATGAAGTTTAGCCCGACTCATTGTTGGCCCATTGTTATTTCACTATATAAACGGGTTTTTCTTCGTTGTTGCTTCATTAAACGAAAATTACTTTCATTTTCAAGCAAAACCCTAAAACCCAAACTCTTTTCTTTTCTCTCACTTTAATTCGTTTTCTTGATTCGTTGTGCCAACTGTGATCTAAGTAAGTGTTTGATGTCATTTTCTTTCGCGAAAACGATCTAGGTTTCCATGTATCTTCGATTTGATTCGTTTTGATTATCTTTATAAATTCTTGTAATCATTCATCTGGTTTACTCAAACGAAGTTAGATTTGTGCAAATGAATTTAGACTTTAGTTCCAAACGAATTTAGATGTGTGAACATGGACTTAGATCTTGAATTGAACGAATTTAACTTGGGTAGAAACGAAGTTAATTTTAGATGATGCCTTACGAACTTAGACCTAGTTGATAAGGCACGAACTTAGCAAAGTTAACACCCTTAGTTTTATTCAAACGAACTTAGACTTCGTTTATAAGTTACGAACTTAGAAGATAAGTTATAACTTACGAACTTGTATGTACAGTTTAGACTTACGAACTTAAACTTCGTTAGGTCAAAATTTAAGTTTATTCTTACGAACTTAACATCTATTTCGTTTGGTCATTGCTTACGAATTTAGATTCTATCTTCGTTCTGTATACTTAACGAATTTATTGCTTATTTCGTTCAGTTTTACTTTGTGAAATTTGAATTAGGGTTTTTTCAAATTAGGTTTTTTTTTTTTCAATTCTGCAATCCATTTATCGTGATTATTTATATTTGTTTCGATATTGTGATTGGTTTTGCAGAGAATGGCTCTCGCTCCTCGTCAGTTTGTGAAAAAGCATAATTGCACTGAATCTAGATCCCGATCAGCACAATTGCGAGCATTTTCATGAAATGTTCAACTACATTGCTCGCTCGCGATTACTTTTGCTTTTTGTGATTCGCCAAGACTGGTTAGGCAGTATATTGATTCTTTCTGGTCCACTGATCATGAAGTAATGGTTGAAGGACAGAGTTTTCTACGTGCTACTGTTGAAGGCACAACTTTGATTTCAATGTTGAATCGCTCCGCACTATTTTGCAACTAGGAGCAGAACCAGACGTAGAAGAAGAGGAAGACGTTGAGATGACTTACGAGTTCGCACTTCTTCTTCGCTGCTTTCAGAGAATGGGATTTGTGGACAGGTCAAACTTCCGTTTGACAAAAGTGGTTTTCAAGGACGATGGCGTTATCTAGCATATGCATTGCTCGTCTGTTTGAGCAATCGCAAGGCTGGATTTGATCAACTATCTGCACAGATTGCATCGCAGATGGTTGCTTGGTATATAATCGACCTTATCCTTTCTCTCGATATTTTTATCAAGAGTTTATTGATTAGATTAATGCTAGGGGGAGAAAGCGATTTCTTTTGTATCCTCGCTTGTGATGGCTATAGTTAGACATTTTTGTCCTGACCTAGAATATGACCAAGGTCCTCGCTACGTTCTTCATGCTTGGCCTTCGCGTCTTTTTGCTGATCTTGAAGCCAATACGAGTAATGTGGCTGGTCTCCATGATCCACCACTTTTTGTTCACCTGATTAATCCAAACTATCGATCTCGTCTTGAGAATGATATGTTTGTGGATGATGTCGATGAAGTTCTGAGTCTGGTGATTCTGAAGTTCGGATGATTCTGTTGATGGTCTGTGATGACTCCGGGGATGAGTCTGCTGGTTCGGATGTTGGAAATGATGGAGATGATGTTGATAGTTCCGACGGTTCTGCTGCTACAACTGCGACAGATACAGATGATTCTGCTGCTGCTGAACATCGAACTAAGATGATTCATGATGTCGCGGCTGCTTCTGAAAGTGATCATTCGCATCAGTCGTTTGATCAAGAGGGTGTTGCGTTCCATAGAGAAGTAGAAGCAAGACTTGTCATGCTGTTCCAGCAATTTCAGATTCCGCTAACTCCATACCTGCTGCTGAGATTGATCTGATGTTGCAGCTCAGCATGATTCTGAATTACGTGAGATTTTGAGGATATGGAAGATCCGGTAAACAGAGCAAGTTCGGTTAGTCCGGTGAAGAGGCTGGGAGTGTTGAACTTCAATATACCAGAATTAAGCGTCGACGTGTTGTTGAAGCTTCTTCTGTAGCAATGCCTGATCCTCCAAGACCAACTGCTGGTTGCTCCTGTTGTTTCACAAGCACCAGTGTTACGTCCTCTGGTGGCTCTTCTTATCTTACCGACTTCCTTCTGATTCGCGTCCTTGGTCGTCGTGTTGATCTTTTGGAGATCAGAGTTCGCACTTTGGAGTCTGATCTCACTGATTCTCGCGGCCTTAACTTTTTGATCAACTGGGTCAAGAATCAAGGGGGAGAAGTTCCTGAAGAGGTTGCAGATTGTCAGCGGTTCAACCAAGACGTCAGAATGACGATGATGATGCTGATAATGCTGGTAATAGGAATGTTTCTCGCCCAGTTGAAGATAGAGGGAAAGGTGCAGAGATCGAGGGGGAGACAGGAGGTGATACTTCAGCAAGGTGCTTCTGGTTCTGGTGCTGGTCCTTCTGGTGCTCCTCGTGATTCAGGTTTCTAATTTTGATTATGATAAAGATTTTTAGATAGAATGTATAATGATTGTGTGTAATAAGTTATGACATTTGTGTAATGAAAATGTAAATATCTTATTTCAATACAAGTACATTCATCTTTATTATAATTGTCATGATTATTCTTTCTATTCTGGTGTTCATTTTGTGTAAATTTAAATAGATGATCCAGATTATACAGATTATTCTTTATGGTGATGAGCTCGAGGAAGGCGAATTTGTTCCTGAACCAAATCTAGATATATTCAAGAAGCCTTAGGGGTTTGATGAAGTATGGGACTCAATTCCTGAAGATTCGTGATTGAAGAGAATAGAGTGTGGATCAGAAGAGAGCAGATGTTCGAGAAAGAATGCTTCAAGTTCCATTCAGCAGCCAAACTCAAGTTCTACATTTTATTGTGTATGCTAAGAATGGTGATGTATCGATTCCATCTGACTATGAGATTAATGTGACAAGACCATTCAATCCAAATGATTTCCAGTTCCTCTCAGAGATGATGATTCATTACATATTGTTGATCGACGTGTTCCCGAGAAAAGAGTTAATGATTGGATAGTACATAGGGAAACGTGGAAACCAAATCTGTATTGGACTCATATCTCAGACAAAGATGCTGCAAAGTACAAGACAATCATCTGGAGTTGGTTTTATGATGATATACTGAAGCTGTTTGTGCTTAAAAGACCAGAAGGTTGTCAGTACTTAGCGTGGTGTGAGAGACATTGCAGGAGTTTGTGTGAAGAAGATTTACATGAGCTTGGAAATAACTGGATTATCAATCCAAACGATGATGGCTTAGCTGATGTTGTTGGTAAGAATCTCAGAATGATTTCTGGTTGAGGAAGAACATGAAAGATTCTGATAAACACAGTTTAAGATTGAGCCAAGATCGAAGAAGAAAAGAGTGGTCAAGCCAGATAAAACAGTTGAGTATGTTCAACATGATATTAAGTGCATGATCAAGGTCCTGCCAAGAAATGGGCACAAGATGTCTTGGACAAGATGGATAATTGGAAATGATCGAAATTCTGGGAAGCCAAGATGTATGCAGATTCAAAGAAGAAGATTTTGTTGAGAAGAGTTATGATCCGATGCAGCTGGTGAACTTCTCAAGAAAGATCTGAGAAAGTTATACGATACAGAGTGTTCGTTCTTGCCATTTGGAAGCATGAAGAAAGTAGATATCGTAAGATACTTCAACTCTGCTTACATGAAGATATTCATGCAATAGCAAAAGATTGTTGTTTGATGAATGATCAGATTTTGAAGACTAAGAAATCGAAGGGGCTGTCAAGGGGGAGTTGTTGATGCACGTTGATGTGACAACAACAACTTAGATTTGATATGTCGTTAGAATTAAGACATTAGTTAATTTATGTCGTA
>NW_025215638.1:27500-41113 GCF_010389155.1 Erigeron canadensis | reverse complement strand
AGGAAGATCGTAAATGCCAACAAAAATTGGAGCAAGAGGTTGGGAATATCAAGAAGATGTTATCCCAACTTCTCCAACAGCAGGCAGCTCCAACAGCGACGGTGGAGGTAGTAGTTAATGATACTACCAAGGGGAGAAAGTGGAGTGCTTTGTAATGGCACTTGTCAGTGAAGCAGTGAACAAAGCTGTTAATGACATTTATGAAGCTTCTGCTGACAAGGTTGCAAATGAAGAAAACACTATAGCGGCCACTAATGAACTGGCAATAGTGGCCGTCAGTGAAGAAAAGGTGGATTCTCCCCCTGCTGATACTGAGGGGGAGACAAGAACTGATGAAGTTCTCCCTGCTAGTGTTGAGGGGGAGACGGTTGGTGAAGCATCTGCTGAGGGGGGCAACAACTGATAGTTGTTGAAGCTCCCAAATTGAAGAAGAGGAAATGAGTCCTCGTGCAGTTAGGACAGCTTGGGAAGCCGTTTTTGCACAGGAAATGGCTAGGGACACATCCAGGGAAGTGCTCAATATTTTCCATCCTCGCTTCCTTGGAAATGCTGAAGTGTCTAGAATAACAGCAACTCGAGAAAGCAGTTGACTGTTACTGGTTTTTCAAGAGTCCCTCGCCGCTGACTGCACAGAATGTATCCATCACATCTCCAGCAGGAAATTAATTCCAAGTCATTGACATTTTATCAATTACTGCTGAGGGGAAAAACTCAAGAGGAGGCCTGAAGGAGCTGGATAGGCTGAAAGCTAACAAGGAAAATGAAAAGAAAAATCTCGAGTATATCAAGCAGCTGGCCCTCTTGGAGAAAGATGAGAGGATGGAGAACAAAGAATGTTGTTGACCACTGGTGGGCCTGAAGCTCTCTACAGACAAAAGCAAGCTGATGTAGAGCAACAACTGAAAGAAAAAAGAGAGAAATTTGAGGTGGAAAAGGCTAGGTGGTTGAAAATCATGAACGATAGGAAGAGGCCAGAGAGAATCACAGCAGCTGAAGTTCACAAAGCTGCCATGGGGAACAAAAACCAATCTGAAGTTCTTGAGAGAAGGACACAGTGCCCCAACTAAGATTGAAGATGTAAAGTTGACCAACTTGGGAGCTTCAGAATGGTATGAAATTTATATGATCATCAAGGATAAAAAGGCTGCCAGCTATGAACAACTTCAGGGGATGCTAAAAAATTATTTTGAAAAGGCACTGAAGTTCGAAACAAAGTTCAAGGCAGACCTTCCATACTGAGGGCAGTTTGGGTCTCCAGCAGCTGTCTCCTCCTCAATTGGCAAGCGTGTCCTAAAAAGAAAGTTTGTTGCGCAACCCTTGCCTGCTGACCTTCCTCCTATCTCTAGTAATGCAGCATTAAATTGAGGCTTCCCCCAGGGCTCATTTTGAAGAAGGAAGGGTACTGGAACAACCTGCTGGCATCTTCTTCAACAATTTCGCAAATGATCAATTATTCTTTCGCCTTGAAGAGATGGAGAGGGCTTCTACTGGATTTCTGGTTGGGTTAAGAAAAAGGTTTGCAAAAATGGATTTTGCCAGACCAGTAGTCAGCAGAATAGAAGAAGAGTGATGAAGCCCACAGGTTGAGTGATCCAGTACTAAGGATAGCAAAGCAAGAAGAAGCTTTTGAGATTGAAGCTGCTATGGCGTCCTCCAGCACTTTTCATATGTAAATTGTAAATGATGTAACTTTACTTGTATATGAAATAAAGAGCCTCTTCTTCCATTATTTCTATGTTTCTCAAGTAATTTCATCCAAAGTCTCCTCAGCTAATAGGGGGAGATTGTTAAGTCTGGGATTCGCTGAAGAAGACTTGCTCGCTGACACACGTAGTCAGCAAGTCCTTAACAAGTCATCAGCAGATGAAGAGACGTCTTCAGCGGGATGCATGCTGACCAAAGTTCATCATGGCGGGAAACATTCAAATTGCATGAAGACAAAAAGGTCACATTGTGGGTAACCAATTGTAATATGCCTGAATGGCAAAGGTACAAGTTGGGGCCAAATCAAGGGTTCTCTCTCTTTACCCGATTTGGTATAGAAGACAATGGGCACATGATTCAAGTACCATGAGCCAATTGGAAGTCGACAACCACCATCAAGTCGCAATCAAAGCAGGCTGTGTTGCCCCAAGTCTTCCCCTATATAAAGCAACACAGCCACATTGTACAAAGTGTGTTAGTCACCAAAAAGTGTGTGTCACTTGTAATGCTTAAGTTTTAGTGTGTCTAGACTTAGCAATTATCTTTGTTCTTTTGTATTCTTGTAAGTCAAGTGTAAGATCAACCATGTATTCATCGTTAATCAATGATACATATGATTATCCTTGCATGATGTATTACAATTGAACTCTACAAACCTGGTTTTTTGGGGGGTCTTTCTTATATATACTCCCTTATAAAGAGTATTGGATTTCTTAAAATTCAGCACTTTTTTCTTCCTAAAATACCCCTAATTAAACATAAAACCCTTATATATTCTTTTCCCACATTCTCTCTAATCATTACACTTTCATCGACTTTCTATCACCTCCACCGCTTTCCTCCTTCTCCACCGCCTCCCTCGATCTCCACCACGGTCTCTCTTTATATTATCATCATCTTCTAGCCGCCGCAACGCGCCGGCACTATGCTCGTAATTTATAAGTTGTACAAGTAACTATCTAAAATACACCACACTAACGGGCAGAGAACCCGGTCTATGCAGTATAGTCTAGTGATAAGCTACAGGATCGTTCGCAGAGACGCGTTGCTTTACCTAATCTAGTAATGTGTAATTCTAGCGGTTGTGGGGTTGTTACGATTTCTATTATACTAATGCAATAAAAGTAAATAAAATAGCTGCAACCGCTTATTCAGCGAGAGGCTAGGTCTGAAAGTATTGAAGAAAAGTTAATAACAGTAACTAAATAAATAAATACTTGTTTGGCATCTTCGATCTCATGGTACGACCAAATACTCCTACTGTTTTGCTAAACTGTTGGAAATTCATCATGCTCAGATTCTCGTTAGATTCACTTCGCCTAATAATAGTGCTGTCGCTAGACTACACTACCCTATAAACAAATTCTCGCTAGATTCATTGTTTAAGCATTAATGACTTAAAGTTTGTGTTACTAATTCATCTTTTAATTACCCGGCTCTTAAGCCATGGCCAGATATAATTATCTCCGGTGACCATAGTGCTCGTTCCAAGTCAAAGGATCGTGTCTGACATTATTAAGCATCATGTTCAATTCATCATAATTACTATGGTTCTGGTTCCCTCGGTCACAAGTGAATCACTTTTACTTCTAGTTATAGACCGACTAGTCGTTTCTGTCCTAGCATATTATTCCTAGTGTATGATCATAGACAACCATCAGAATTAAACTAATATGTTCAAATAAGACCAATAACAATATGAACTATTAATTAACATGGATCTACGATAAACAGTAAAACATACTCCAACAGAATCTAAACAAACACAGTAAAACAATAAGCGTCTACATGATCACATTGATCCAAACAAGTATTCAACCTACTAGCCTAGCACTATTAAAGTAATAACAAAGTCTATGAAGATAAAAGAGATTGTTCAAATAAAATAATTGTAAAATAGAAAAGCTAGATCTAGACCGAGGATGAAGATCGGAAGGCGTTAGAAGCTCCAAAACCTTCTGAAAATCTGCAAAGTCAACTAGGGTTGATGCTGGGCGGCTAGGGCTGCTGAATCGGCTCTTTCTTAGGGTTTTGAGGATTAGTTCGGCTTAAATAGAGGTGAAAGTCGGTTGCTGAACTGGGTCGACCAGCGGCGCTGGTCCTGGCCTCTGAGGGCTAGCGACACTAGGTGTTGGCCAGCGGCGCTGGTGACTTCTGCTGCAGCTTTCGCGTCTTCGTTCGCCTCCCGAATCAATTCCTTGTGTCTTGTAATCTTCATAGGCTTCCTTCTTGAGTCACTTGATACCATTACCCTCTCTCTCATCTTCCGTATTTAGACATAGAAATGAAGCCTTTCAAGAGGGATTATATCACAAAATGGACGCTCATCAATGTGTTGGAGGCAATTTAACCCCCTACTCATGGAAAATACCTTGAGATGAGAAACTCAAAACTCGAACTTGAGACCTTGAGAAAAACTAACATCCGGGGTCCACATAGTACATTTAGAAGATACTTTGACCAACCCACTAAGTAGAGTTGGTTTGTAAACTATTTGATAACACATTAAATGAGACATTAAACAAGAATAAATCATTATAATATAAATACCCCTCCGTCTCACTTTGCCCAAGAATATTTTTATTTATATTGCATAATAATTAATAAAAGTTATATGAATTGATCGAGATTTAGATGTATTTTAAATTAGTATAACTTTTACCAAGTATTATATAATCTAATAAAAAATATTTAAGATCAAATTTAAAAATAATTCACATTGAAAATATAATCTTCAAAGTTCTGAGTAAGAGGTACTCATCTCGTTAAATAAGGTAGTTTTTTTTAGTATTCCATTTCCAGTCTTTTAGAAAGTGAAAAGGGTCATTTCCATTTCTCATTTTAGAAAACCAGTATAAATACATATTCAAAACCACTTGTTTTTGTTTTTTATTCTCCATCTTATTAGCTTGGAAATCAGAAAATAAAAAACAGAAAACAAAGAAAAGTAGTTTTCAAAATTCAGTAAAAAGGGGAAAAACAAGGACGGTTGTTTCTTGAAAAATTGTTTTAAGAAAGTACAATTTGATTTAAAAGACAAAAATGAAAAGCAAAAAGTGTTTTCTCGAACTAAATAGGCCTTTAGATTTCTTCTCAAGTAAGTCATAATAATTCACCCTTCATTTTAATCATTACAGATGGAAAAGTTAAAGCATTTGCAGATTCCCCTCAAAGATATACTCTCGGCGACCAAAACTTTTCCAAGGATGTGAATATATGTAATCGGAAACTGTAGGTTATACATAGCAGAACTCGAGTATTTTGACGAAGAAGAAAATCCTTCCATCAACGAACGGAAGAATAAATGTGAACTAACCATGAGACGCAACACTGTTGCTATAAAGCGCTTCCACCCTATGGAAGACAAATGGTTCTATAATGAAATTGAAATGCTTGACACATGCAAGCATCCACACATAGTCAGACTACTTGGATTCTGTGTTGAAGGATATGAGAAGATCCTTGTCGTTGAGCATTTTTCTAATAGATACCTTACTGAGTATTGGCAAAACTTCAATGGGAAGATGCCTACTCTTACGTGGGCACAACGTTTGAAAATTTGCCTTGATGCTGCAAATGCATTGAATTATCTTCATAATGAAATGGAGGACGGACAAAGTGTACTATACTTATAAAGAGTGGCAACATTGGATTGGACAAGAATTGGAGGGCGAAGATTGTTTCCTTTATTGGTTGCTCGGTATTACTGTCAAAGAATGAAGATGATAACGAAGATGCAATTGGGAAAATGGAAGCAGAATTTGCGGAGACTCATTTAAGCTGACAAGAGCATCAATATCGACAGTTTTGGAACAGTTCTGCTTGAAGCCCTATCTGGGATGGTAGTCTCAGGCTCAAGATTCTTAAATAAAGGTGCCTTTCCGTCTTTTGCACCACTAAGCTTTCGAGAGGGAACAGAACTAATGGAAATAATAGATCCAATATTAAAAGGAGGACCCAACAAAGAATCTTTGGAGAAAGTTTTTAAACTTACACACGAGTGCCGAGCGAAAACCCCAAATCAACGCCCAACGATTGAAGTGGTCATCCAGGAGCTTCAGGAAGCTTATTCTTACAGGTAACCTTATAATTAATTACGAGTAATTTATAAATCATTAAACTAGCTACATTTTAGGATCGTACGTATATACATTAAAAATGACTACAGTATACATTTTAAAATGTTCTTATGTATTACTGTGAGATTAATTTCCTCGAATGTAAGAAACTTTGAACAAATGTCTATAATAGAAAATAACTAAAGTTGTGTGTACGTATTGCATGTAAACAACTTTGAAATAATGTTTATTGTATGTAAGAATTCGTTCAAACCAATTAAAATCTGACAAGTGGCACCTGTATATGGTTGCCACGTATGTTTCTTACATACAATAAGCTTTTTTCAAGTTGCTTACATATAATACACATAACTTAGTTTTTTTCCTACTATAGACATTTGGTCACAGATAGTTATATTTCAGGAAACTAATCCCTATTATTGTATGACATTTCCGTGTATGAAGTAAACTGTTGTCTCAAAGAAAAAAATTAAAAAAAATTAGTTAACATACTATTTCCAAATTTAGTCATGTATATATATATATCTATATATATATAAAAGAGTAGTTAACCAAGCTTTCTAAAGCACTCACCAAAGCTATGTTCAAATATTGCCACATAGGATTTTAGCTTACGTGGCATCTCCATGTTTTTTTATATTTATAATACATAAATAAAAAAATTAGATAGATTTTAAAAGATTTGACAACAAATTTTAATCCCAATTATTTAACTATAATTTTAATCCCAATTAAATTTAACTATATATAAGAAAAAATTATAGAAAATTAATTCTAAATCTTATATTAAATCACGTACTACCAAAATGAAGACTATTTATATTTATATCCATAACTACAAATAAATTGTTACTAAATAATATTTAAAAATATAAAAAACAAAAACATTTACACAATTCGTTTCTTAACTATTGTATGATGACATGTAGAAAAATCCGGAGGCAAAATTAAAAAAGAGAATAAGTGGATACCACATGTCACCTTCTTAAAATGTTAGAAAGATTTTTAGGCTTAGAAAGATTATTTATTTTCCATAAATTTAAAATAGATTAGGTTAGAAGTGACAACCCTTACGTGTTTATTGTTGCAGGGTGTGAAGGATGTTGACATATAAATTTAGACTATATTAGTTTAACTAGTGCTCAGGCCCGTCTAATGGACGGGTAGTCTCAAATATATTAATCAAAGTTAAAAGATTGGAATTAAAATATATTAAATAGATAACCGAAATGAACTTGCAAATTTGCTAGTTGAACAGTCACTCCATCGATCAAAATACTCCAAAAATTATACTCCCAAAGAAGAAACATAAGAAAATTAACTCCATATAAATATTGATTCTAGTTATCATTTTTTCAATTTTAGTTAAATAAAAAATTTACAGTTCTTATATTATAAAAGTGTAAACTATATAAAAGTATAATTAAATATAAATTGGGTTAAAGTGTAAATTGGTGATGAAAAATCAAAAACTGTAAATTAATTATTTTAAATTGGGTTAAGCTCAATCAATAGTATATATGTAGATCCCATAGTTTGCACAGATTTATGTAGATAACAACTAATGTAAACTACTTTAACAATATAAAGAAAGAACAAAAATAGTTTATCGGATGTATTATTGATTAAAACAGAGAATACATGATCGGTTTTACAACAAAATAAAAGAAGAAAATCTTGTTAAGTTTTCGACACACCAAAAACTTAACATAATACAAAGAGAGAAAACTACACACTAAGTGTTTTTCTCTATGGACACACCAACAAGAATGCGGCTAGGTCAATGTGATTCTTTATATAGGCAAAGGAAAGAATCACATGACAACTCAATAGATGTTGACATCTCAAGGTTGTCAACCATCTATTGGTGGATCTCCCAGATCTGCAGGGCTCTCTGTTCCATCTTGTTTGTTTTAAAATCCGGTATTAAAGAGAAACGCCAAGGTTTAAAACAAAATGAAAGAGTGTCAGATTTGACATTTTACGAGTGAACATCTTGGGCACACCCTTTCTTTGCACTTGAAGATTCATGCCTTGTTGAATAAGAGATGGCTTAACCCACAAGATCTCTTCTTTCTTTGTCTAACTTATCTTGAGTCAAGATAAGTTTGGCGTGCCTCTTCAATGCTTTTCTGCCTTTCAGCGAAGAACTTTGCTTCTTTCTTTAAGTGCTTCCAAGCCACCAGCTTGCTAAGCCAACCTCTTAGTCTCATCATCAGCATCCTTAAGCTCTTCATTTACAACCTGCTCGCTTATAAATTTCTGAGAAAGTTCTTCTTGGATTTTCTTTTCCTTTTCTCTTCTTGAAGAACAATCTCAGTTGGTGTTAATTCAGCAGTTGTTTTAGTGCAGATGAGGACTTAGGAAAAGCTCCAGACATCAACTTTTCTTGTTGTTCCTTTGCTGAATTGGGAACCCTTGGTGGCTTGCTTTGAGAGACCACTACTGCCTTGCCCTTATTCTTTTCTGCAAATTTTGAACAAGGGCAGCATGGAAAGCATCAGTTGGCTTGTAAATAGAGAGACATTTATTGGCACTTCTCAGCAATCTATTTTTCAACTTCAGCTGTCGGTTTAACAACCTTCTCAACTTTCTCCCCCTCAACACTTGCTACGGTTCATTAACCATCTCAGCATCAACATTTATTTGCTCCCCTCAACACTTGCTGCGGTTCAACAACCTTCTCAGCGAGGGGAGCATTTTCAGCAATGATTGGAGCCTCCTCAGTTGTGATTTTCTCCCCTTGGAAGTAGTTGAAGTACCTACTACTTCCACCTTTCTTTCTTAAGGAGACCCATCATTTCCTTCAACATTGCTTTGAGGTCACCAACCTCTTTTTCAAGCTTTCTTTGGCTGCTGATAGACTCATCAAGTCTTTTCTTATCAGCAGCAGAAGAGGAAGAAGTAGAATGAGATTTAAGAGAGTCTATCTCTTTTGTAAGGGTGGAGTGCAAATTGTTTTGATTTCAAGAGAAGGAATGATTGATAGAATTTTGTAGTTGGTTGAGATGGGCAGTGAAGAGAATGTTGGATGTGAGAGTTGTTAAAGAGAAGATAAAAGAGCAGGTGTTTCATTGCCATCGCTGACTTGAAAATTTGATCTTTTAACTTGTCCAGTGAGACAGAAATAGTAGAGTTTGAAACACTAACCCTGTGCATACTGGAATGAAGGAGTCTGGTTTCGCTTGAAGAGTTCTTCATTTGATAATAATGTTATCACTCCCAGCAACCAAGTATTGAAAGTTGGTATGGGCTTCCATATGCACCTGAGCAACCTGATCATCTAACTAAGCATACAAATAATCATGTCTATTGCCTTGACTTTGACAGACTTGAATTCTTCGGAGGAGTTCTTGCAGCTGGTAGGTTTCAACGTAATCAAGCCCCGGTAAATCAACAGCAGTGTAGATCATTAGTGCATCTTTGGCCCAGTTACCCTTAAATCTCTTAATGATACTGGGTACTTGGAGCAGGGAGTGCCAAAGAAATCTAGATGATGCTTTGGGGGCACTTCCATGATTATTTCATCATCCAATTCTTCAGTTTCAGCATAAGCCCCTGGCCTTATGCGTGATTATGACACAACTCATTCCTTTTCTTCAATTCAACTTCATCTATTTGAAATTCTCCAAAGTGTCCCACTTGTTCGATATCATCTATGGGCCTTGGAGAATAACAAGGAGGAGGAGGAGGCATATCAGCCAAAAATTCTGGTGCATCTGCAGCATCTCTTGGTGGAGATACAACCAGCAAGTAACCCATCTCTTCAGCCAAGAAACCACCATAGTTGGTTTCTTCTTCACTTTCTTCAGCCGGCAGCGAGTGTTACATTAGCTTGAACATCTTGCGGATCAAACTCGCTGCCATTATCATCATCCATCTCAAGATCATCAAAAGTGTTTGTCCGGTCCCTGCACTAACAGTTTCCGAGACATTGGTAGTAGAAAGGGAAGGGGAACCTGGTGCCTCAAATCAGTGTGTTGTTCCACTGGGATATCATCGGTCGTAGATTTGTTGACTCTAGCATCACCTGTGATCTGCTGCTGTCAACGACTCAGAGGGTATTTGAGAAGAAGAAGGGGAATTATTGGGGGAGGATTTGGACTAAGACCTCTAGTGGGTTGGGGTGACCCAATATCTTCACCAACCTCGCCTAAAGAAGTTTGAGGTGGCTGCAAACCATTCCATTTGTCTCGTCAACAACCTGTTGGGAGGTTGCTGATGGGGTGGCTTGGGTACTAATGTCCTTGGGCACTGAGGACTTCTTAACCTTTGGTTTGCCCTTTGATACACCCCGCTTACGTTTTGGGATGTCAGGGGGTGAAGATTGTGAAGTTTGAGTTGAGGATGCTGCCTTGGATTTTGCTTTGGTCTTTTTGGAGGCTTTGGAAGTTGCGGGGGTTTTTCCAGCGAACCAGCTCTAAAGGCATTTCGGCATCCACAGCGACCATATCAGCCACTTCATCAGAAAGAAGTGTTGCCTTCCAGTCGCTGTCTTTCGGGTATAAAGAAGGATTGAGAGAGAAGAGTACCTCTTTTATATGAGCAGTGAGGCGTGCAACCAAGTGTTCAGCAGGTTGCTTGTAGATATGTTACCCACCCTTGCTATTGGAATTGTTGAGGCATCTGGCAACAAATATTCTGCACCCAAGGCTTCTTTGAAGATGAGTGAGAAGATCCTCACAAATGGCACAGTATGAGATCTATTATTCAAGCTGATCTTGTGCTTCATATCATTGAAGATCAGCAAGGCATAATCCATAAATCTCCCTTCAACGAGAGCATGGATTATGGGCATCGAAGTAGTAGATGCCTGATTATAAGATCCAGAGTTTCCACCCATACACTGGATCACATGAGTAAAAAGAACTCTCCAGATCCCAGGAAGATTTTGCTTCAAGGGGTTGCTTGGGATCGTTGGAGGGTTCCTCAAATTGTGATTGTATCCGATTGAAGGCAACCATTCCTTCCATTCTTCATCACTAACAGCTTCCACAAATTATTATCATTTGTTTCTTGTGGGAAGCGAAGAGTTTGACTTAAAGACGTCGGAGTGATGGTGATAGTTTTCGTCCCTTGACGAACAGTCCCAGTAATGGACTGGGTGGACTCATCGAAGTTACATGTCCACCAGAACTCTCGGAGAAGATGAACAAAAATCTTCTCCGGATCTGCCATTATACAATAACTGGCAGGGGATGCGTGTATGAAATCCAGCATTGGCTTATATCATTTTGTGCATTTTGGCACTTCAGACGAGCCGATATGATTGTTGGATTTTACAACCACATCAAAAGCAGAGAAAGAGATTTTAGAGGATTTGATTACATTATTGGTGGGTTATAGGAAGGAGAGGTTAAGTAGGTTCTGGAGTTTGTTCGGTGGCGACGGAAGTAGATTGAATCTCAACTTTCTTGTTGTTGAGGGATTTCAGATGAAGAAGCCATTGAAGAGATTAAGAAATGAATAAATGAAAAAGATGAAAAGATTTGGGAATATTGACAATTAAGAGAGATAAGTGTGAGAAAATATGAATGCGTGAATGGAAATGTGTGAAGGAAGATTTGGGTTATAGGGTATGTTGGTGGGCCATGATAGAAGACAAATAGTCTTTTCTCTCTATTCAAATATACGTACCATTTATAATTAAAAATTAAGATGTGAGTAACGTATATTTAAAGAAAGAGTATAAAAAAATACTTGAGTATGCGCCGTAAATCAACAGTTGTGCGCAGACCGATGACGTGATCAACAGAAAGATAGGACAACTTGTCAGTTTAAATTTTGAAAATATGTGGATAGAGTTGTTGCCAAGTCATCCAATTTAGTTAGTTTTGAAATGCCTAGTTTCAGAAGTGTACTAGGTTTATTTAATAAAGGAATTTTAAGAAGAATATTAAATAAATGATTTAATGTCATTTTATCAGCGCCCCTTTTTAAAAGAAGATGGTTAGGCGCTGAGACATTTATTTAAAAGGTCAGCGAGCTCATGACGAACATTCGCTGAGAATACATTTTTTGGCAAATTGTCAGCCATCAACGGATTTTATAAGTCTTTACCAACAGCCGTTTGCTGATGGACTGGATGAAGACTTTTAGCTCTCCATTGCTTTTTTTGCTTTTTCCTAAAGCAACAAGGATCAACGGATTTTAGAAGTCTTTACCAGTAACTGTTTGATACTGGACTAGATGGAAACTTTTAACTTTCCATTGCTTTTATTTTGCTTTTTCCCAAAGCAACATGGATCAATGGATTTTAGAAGTCTTTACCAGCAACCGTTTGCTACTGGACTAGATGGAAACTTTTAACTTTCCATTGCTTTTATTTTGCTTTTTCCCAAAGCAACAGGGATCAGCAAGTAAGACAGACTTAAACTCGTTGAGTAGCATGCATGACCAATCATGTAGCTGATTCCCCATTTACCATTCCAAGTTTTCCAACAAGCAATTTGAATCTAGTTTCACCCATGGTTTAGTAAAGATGTCAGCTAGTTGATCATCAGTTGGAATGAATAGATTTCAACATCACCTTTCATGATATGATCACGAATAAAGTGATATCGAATATCAATATGCTTTGTCTTGAATGTTGAATAGGGTTGTGTAATAGCAATAACACTTGTATTATCACACATGATTGGAATCTTGGAGTATTCCAAATCATAATCAGCAAGTTGATGTTTCATCCAAAGGACTTGGGAACAACAACTCGCTGCAAAGACATATTCTGCCTCAGCAGTGGAGATGGAAACTGGTGTTGTTTCTTACTAGTCCAACTAGTCAGCTCTCCCCCCCCCCCCAACAGTGGCATCCTCCACTGGTGCTTTGCGATCAAGCATGCAACCAACATAGTCGGAGTCAGAATAGCCAACAAGATCAAATATAAAATCTCTTGGATACAAAGTCCCAAAGTGGGTACCCTTAAGATACTTGAAGATTCGCTTTACAGCAAGAAGATGAGACTCTTTGGGAGAGGCTTGATAGCGAGCACAAAGGCATATGGCAAACATGATGTCAGGATGACTCGCTGTGAGATACATCAGCGATCCAATCATGCCTCTGTAATAAGTGGGATTCACATACTTCCCATCAGGGTCGGCATGTAAATTATAGGAGGGGACATAGGAGTAGGTTTTGGAGTAATATTGCAAACCTAAGAAGAAGGTCAACTTACCCATCATACTCATTTCGAAGGTGCTAGACATGAGCACTGAACTTCTTGCACATCTTTGTGGAAAGGGAACCAAAAATAATGTCATCGACATAATTTGAACATACAAAGCATGAGCTTCTTTTGTAAATAAAGAGAGTGTTGTCAATGGTTCCCCTTTGAAAGCCATGATTAAGGAGGTGAAAAGAGTATCATACCAGGCTCGAGGAGTCTGTTTGAGACCATACAAGCTTTATTAAGTTTGTAGACATAGTTAGGATGCTTTGGGTCCTCAAAACCAGGAGGTTGCTTAACATAGACTTCTTCATCATGAGCACCATTTAGAAAAGCACTCTTGACGTCCATCTGATAGACAATGAAGCCTTTATAAGCAGCATGAGCAAGAAAGAGACGAATAGCTTCAAGGCGAGCGAGTGCAAAGGTTTCATCATAATCAATGTCTTCAGCTTGAGTATAGACTTGTGCAACCAGTCTAGCCTTATTTCGAACAACTACACCATTTTCATCCATCTTGTGCCTATAAATCCATCGAGTGCCAATAGGTTCCTTAGGAGGAAGAGGAACAAGAAACCAGACATAATTTCGTTCAAATTGTGTAAGTTCTTCTTGCATGGACTCTACCTACGAAGGGTCAACCATTGCTTCACCAATGTTATTGG
>NW_025215638.1:12500-20000 GCF_010389155.1 Erigeron canadensis | reverse complement strand
GATAGTCGCACGTAATGACAGATCACGGCCATATTATTAAAAGCTTGTGGTAAGAATGGGTTTCGTTCGAGCGCTCGAAAATAATATTCCAAAGCTTTCGTGTGTTCTCCGTTACTTGTGTGGATAAGTCCTATGTTATACAGTATATAACTTCGGTCATAGGGATCAATTTCTAGTCGCATAGCTTCATAATAATTCTGTAAAGCTTCCGCATAATTCCCTTCGGATTGAGCTGACATCCGTTACGGTCGTCATTCAATTCACAGAATCTCCGTTACAGAACCGTACATGAGATTTTCATCTCATACGGCTCCTCCCTTATGTGCATAATGATAAAATTATAAATAAGATGAAAATCTTCTCATTATGAACTAAGTAGGGCTAGTGTTTTTACAAGAAATCTCTAGCCAACCTTCCTGCAAGAGATCTTTTCTTAACATTAAACGTATTGTTACTAGAGAGAAAAGATAACTCCAACAATTTCTTTGTTCTCAACGCTTCCCAATGTCCAGGAATTAGTCACTTCAACAGCCTTCGATGGTTATACGGGTATCCAAAATACAAACGAGATGGATGTTTGTTGTCCCAACCATTCTTTTAGTCCCAAGCTTGCGAAAGAAGGGGATAATTTTTTTTATAATTAAAATAACAAAGTTTTTCTGTTGTTAATTTCTAGGTGTAGTGCTTCTTCCCCTCTGCTACCTATTGGTTAGGATTGACCCGTAATACCGAACCTATAGGTATAACCTTTCGCTCAATACTAGAATCGAGAATTGAAACATAGCATCTGAGGCTGCATTAATCGAGGATACACGACAGAAGGAATTGTTCTATTTCCAAACTTTACCTTCTACAAGCGTAGATTTTTTCTTTTTTTCCCGATCACGAATCATGTGTATTTCTCGTAAAACCGAGAGTCAAAAAAAAGTCAAATCGCACCATCTCTGTAATAAGTAAATGCCTCTTTTTCTCCTGAAGTTGTTGGAATTATTCGTAATAAGATATTGGCTACAATCGAAAAGGTTTTATCAATAAAATTTCCATTTATCCGCGATCTAGACATAGGTAGCAATCCATTCTATCATTGTTCTCATTACTTCTCGGGGGAAAATGATCCCACAAGGAAAAGAATTTTACAGTACGAAATAACATAAAAACAGATTCATTATCATTAAAAAATATGGCCCAATATTAAAATTTTCGAATTGTTCTTTTTTACATTACAGGAACAGGAATTGGTTGATAAGAATTCAGAAAAAAATATTGGGAACCGCATTGGATTCCATCTTACTGGAATAGTCTATCAACGAAAGAAACTATTCTTATTTGATTGAAGTTACAGCTTAGAAAAACCTAAGTTGATTGAATTATGATACAAAGAAAAAAAGGATCGAATCGAGTAATCATTGTATGACGAAAACGGGCCCTTTTTTTTTGTGTACTTAGCGGATATCACTAGACAATCAACTATAAAAAATTGTTTATCAATTTGTATTTTTAATAGATAGATGGGATAAGGATTTTTGATAAGGATTTTTGTTGATAACAGGCCTAAAAAGGAATTTGAGAATTCTTCGGGTATGGAATCGTAGTCTAAATAGAATCATGATCTAAAGATATCCATTAACCATAGTCTATAAAATATAGAACCCTAGCTCAGTCGATTCGTTAGAATTTCTAATTTATTGATTTAATGAGGTCGGTATAGTATAAATAGATTAAATAGATAATCAGAAAAAGAAGATAACATTGTTTTTGCAAACATGAATAGAATTTTTTTAACAGTTTTTATTTATAAGAAAACAATTTTCTATTTTTATCGCTTTCTATTTAGAATTGATTGGTTGTACCTACCCAATAATCTAATTCTAATATGAATAATGAATTATTCACTCGATTTTCGGTTTTTAGGTCATAATCATTATGTAGGAGAGATGGCCGAGTGGTTGAAGGCGTAGCACTGGAACTGCTATGTAGGCTTTTGCTTACCGAGGGTTCGAATCCCTCTCTTTCCTTACCTTCACCTAATTTACCGATCTTACTAACCACAATAGATCAATAGATATAGATCAAATAGCAATATATGACTATTCCAACAGTTAGACCTTTCTTTGATATGGATTCTCTATTCCTAATGGCTGTCGTACGGAAAATAAAGAAACGAGTAGACAAGGAATGAAAATATCCCTCTCTCTCGGTCTATGACACCTAAATGGAATAAAAATCTGGAGCAAACCCTTAATTTAATTTATCTTAACCTTCGGTTAATTTACTTCGCCGAAAGGGAGTATATATTAGTCTTTATTTTCTTTTTGTTAGGTTTAAGTCTGACGAGAATAATATTCTACAACCAGCAATTCATTTATTTTCAAACCGACCCATTTACTATCTATTATTTGATTGACTAATCCTTTATATTGGAATGGTTGAAGAGTCAAATGGTTTGGCAATTCCTCCTGAGGGGATGAATCGAGAGAATTTTGAATTAGAGCTCTAGATTTTTGTTCATCTCTCGCCGCAATAGTATCTCGGGGTTTGCAGCGATAACTTGGTATATCTACTATACGACCGTTGACTAAAATATGTCTATGGTTAACTAATTGGCGAGCTCCCGGAATAGTCGGGGCCATACCCAACCGAAAAAGGATGTTATCCAGACGCATTTCAAGTAATTGTAGTAAAACCTGACCTGTTGACCCCTTTGCCTTTCCGGCGAGACGAACGTATTTAAGTAATTGTCGTTCTGTAAGACCATAATGAAAACGCAATTTTTGTTTTTCTTCTAGACGAATACGATATTGGGATTTTTTCCCAGAACGCGATTGGTTTCTAAGATCACTTCCAGCTCGGGGCCTTTTATTAGTTAGCCCTGGTAAAGCCCCCAGGCGACGTATTTTTTTGAAACGAGGACCTCGGTAACGCGACATAAAGACTCCTTATTTATTTATAATTAATATATTATTAATTAATTCTTATTCTTATTGATGAAATTTCATTCTACAGAATAAATCTAAACTAAAAATGAACTAAATTGTAAATAAAGCAAAATTTACTGAAGTATTATTCTATTATTAATTAATATTAATTAAAGAATAATGAGATGGGTTGAATAAATATCCAGTTTCCGGTTTTCTATATATAGAAAAGGAAAGGGATTCTGTTCGTGAGATAGTAGGAAATTCCTATCCTATAATCAATGGCTTTTGTGAAAAGAAGAATACTTTTTTTTTTTTCACTTTGATTTCAAAGATGCATTATCAATCATGTAAAAAAGAAAATAACTAGAGAAAAGCCGACTATCGGAATCGAACCGATGACCATCGCATTACAAATGCGATGCTCTAACCTCTGAGCTAAGCAGGCTCACATAACATAAATTCGACATGCAGAGGAATTCAATAAACTCTTAGAATCTTTGCTATTAACTATTTCTTGGCTATTCATATTCGCTATTTATAACATAATTAATATCATATTAAATATGAAATTTTTTAATTATTATTATTTATTAATATTAATTAATATATAAATTTTAATTAAATTATAAATTAATATATTAATAAATTAAACATAAACAATAGAATAATTCTAATTTCAAATAATAATAACTGTTAAATATTATATTATAGAACATAAGATTAATCTAGCGATATATAATTTCAATTATTTTTTAATTTTTATTTATTTTATAAAAAAATATAATATAAATAATAATAAAATAATATAAATAAATTATCGACCGTTCAAGTATTTTCAATTTCATGGTTAAATGAGTGGAAGAGAGACAGATGTATAGGGTATGTATCCACCTATATTGAATTGCGGATACAGAAATGATAAAATCGTTTTTGATTGGACCGAATACGAGCCTCCTATAGAAGATGAAAGAAGATACACAAGAAATCACAAAGAGGAGAAAACACTTTTTCGAGACGGGCATCTATCTAATGAATTGAACGGTTCCGGTATAAATGAAAGAAAAAAGGGACGGGATCACAATGAGATTTTCATCTCAAAAGGGGGATATGGCGAAATCGGTAGACGCTACGGACTTAATTGGATTGAGCCTTGGTATGGAAACTTACTAAGTGATAACTTTCAAATTCAGAGAAACCCTGGAATTAATAAAAATGGGCAATCCTGAGCCAAATCACGTTTTCCGAAAACAAGCAAAGGTTCAGAAAGCGAAAATAAAAAAGGATAGGTGCAGAGACTCGATGGAAGCTATTCTAACGAATGGAGTTAATTGTATACATTGGTATAGGAATCCTTCTATCCAAACTTCAGAAAAGTGAAGGATAAACCTGTAACATAATACAATACAGAAGAATTGGTGTGAATCGATTCCATATTGAAGAAAGAATCCAATATTAATTGATCAAACCATTCACTCCATAATCTGATAGATCTTTTGAAGAACTGATTAATCGGACGAGAATAAAGATAGAGTCCCGTTCTACATGCCAATACTGGCAACAATGAAATTTATAGTAAGAGGAAAATCCGTCGATTTCAAAAATCATGAGGGTTCAAGTCCCTCTATCCCCAAAAAGACCATTTGATTTCCTAATTCTTTACAATTCTTTATCATATCCTTTTTATTTATCCTTTTTCGTTAGTGGTTCAAAACTCTTTATCTTTCTCATTCACTTTTATACAAAAGGATCTGAGCGAAAAAGCTGTTCTCTTATCACATGTCACATTATATATGATGATGATACATACATGTACAAATGAACATCTTTGAGCAAGGAATCCCCGTTTGAATGATTCACGATCGAGATTTTTATTCATACTGAAACTTACAAAGTTGTTCTTTTGACAAATTATAGGAACTGGATGAGGCTTTGTAATACCCTTTCAATTGACATAGACCCACGTTCTCTAGTAAAATGAAATGAGGATGAGACATCAGGAATAGTTGGGATAGCTCAGTTGGTAGAGCAGAGGACTGAAAATCCTCGTGTCACCAGTTCAAATCTGGTTCCTGACACATGATTAATTTGTATGAGTCTCTATTCTACCAATTAATTGATATTGATATGAATACATATTTATTAAGACTCTAGACTAGATTTAGAGATATACCCCATCCTATAGAGGGGTAATTTTTATACAAAGTATGCAAAAAAACGAGATTCTATATTTCTCTTCTTTTTATTTTTACTCTGGTTGAAAAAAAAATGTTAATACGTGATACATATTCGAAGGTTAAGGTTGAAAGATTCAATAGAGTAGGCGAAGGATCTGAATAAACAGGATTTCAGATACTGTACAAATAAAAAATTCCGATTTCTTTTGAGTTATTTGTATTTTCTTTTCTATTCCATTTAATTTCCTCTTACATTACATGACTTTCTATATTTCCCCTAAGTGATGTGGGCAGTCCAAAGTTGATACTGCAGAATTCATTTGGTTCTTCCTATCGACTTGGCTCATCCGAAATAAGTATTTTCCAAATTAGCGAATCCCAATGAATCAATAATCAATAATTTGAATCAATAATTTTATTGTATTTTTTTTATTCTTTCTATACATAATAAAAATACAAACCATAATACAAACGAGACTTCAATTACTCTGTTTAATCTAGAATAGAACCTTGAATCTATAGAATTGTAGAAGTGAAGATTAGTTTTTTTTTATTCAATGAGCATCTTGTATTTCATAAAAATTGGGAGCAATATAATCCTTACGTAGAGGCCATCCTATCCAACTTTCAGGCATTAAGATACGTTTCAAACGCGGATGATTATAATAAGAGATTCCTAACATATCATAAGATTCCCGTTCTTGAAAATCCACACTTTTCCAAACCCAGAAAACCGACGGAATTCTAGGATCCCTCCTCGGGGCAAATACTTTTATGCATACCTCTTCTGGTTGATCCACGCCATACTCTATTCGAGTAAGATGATACACACTAGCTAATAATCCGCCTGGTGCTACATCATAGGCACATTGGGAACGGAGATAGTTGTAACCATATACATATAAAATGACAGCAATGGAATGCCAATCCCCCGGTTTTATTTGTAAAGTCTCTATTCCTTGGTAATCAAAGCCCAAAGATCTATGAATTAGCCCATGCTTCACTAGCCAAGCAGACAAATTACCCTGCATCTTTTTTATCTCTCCCGCATTTTTTGTATAAGTATTTCAGATTTACGATGAAATTTCTGAAGATTGAGCCGCGACTTTTTATTCTGTGCAAAGGAATCCTGTCTAATTTACTAATTCGTGGGAAGATACTGAACTTTTGTATTTGAAAAATGTTTCAGGAGGAATCTCTGCGGTAGATGGCGTTTGATAAAGGAATCCTTGATCATAATTTCCAGTATGAATACTATGTCCAACCTGAAACTTGTGATTGGTAGTAAAAAACCTATTCTCTCGCTGAGACAGAATTCTATCTGGATAGATTTCTCGAGATATTTTCTTACGAAGTTTTGTTATAGCATCTATAATAGCTTCTGGTTTAGGTGGACAGCCCGGCAAATAGACATCCACAGGAATTAGCTTATCGACTCCACGAACAGTACTATAAGAATCGGTACTGAACATCCCCCCTGTAATTGTACATGCTCCCATAGCAATAACATATTTTGGTTCAGGCATTTGCTCGTATAATCTCACCAAGGAGGGGGCCATTTTCATTGTTACTGTTCCAGCTGTTAAAATAAGGTCCGCTTGTCTAGGACTCGATCGTGGTACTAGTCCATAACGATCAAAGTCGAATCGTGAACCTATTAGTGAAGCAAATTCAATGAAGCAACAACTGGTACCATAAAGAAGTGGCCATAAACTAGAGAGTCTTGACCAATTTGAAAGATCATTTAGTGTCGTTGAAATTACTGAATTTTGGGTTGTTCGATGAAACAAGGGAAACTCAATGGAATTCATAACTATCTCAATTTTTTCCTTTTTTCTTTTTATTGTCTGAATATTCAGGAGCTAAGACCATTCCAATGCCCCCTTTCGCCATGCATAAACTAAACCAACAATTAAGATAAGCACGAAAATTAAAGCTTCTACAAATACAGATACACCTAATACATCGAAACTCATTGCCCATGGATAAAGAAAAACCGTTTCAACATCAAAAACAACAAAAACTAGAGCAAATAAATAATAGCGGATTCTAAATTGTAACCAAGCGTCACCTATTGGTTCTATACCCGATTCATAACTAGAAAGTTTCTCCGGTCCTTTGCTAGTCGGAGCTATAAATCCCGAAATGAAAAATACCAAAATAGGAATAAGACTTGATATTATCAGAAATGCCCAAAAAATATCATATTCGTAAAGCAGAAACATAGATGCACTCCTATGAACGTGGAAAATATACCGGATTAGTCAATTCGCCTTGAAATTGTTACGTAGTTCATAACTGTTTAGTTAAAGTAAGAATTGCTTTTGGTCGAACCATCAAAATTATTTTAGCCGCGCGTGTTTCCTTTTAATATTAGAATCCTATTTTTATTACATAGCTTTTTTTTT
>NW_025215638.1:0-5000 GCF_010389155.1 Erigeron canadensis | reverse complement strand
CTAAAATATCTTCTGCTTTATATGATTATCAATCAAATAAAAAATTATTCTATGTACCAATCCTTACATCTCCTACTACTGGTGGGGTGACAGCCAGTTTTGGTATGTTGGGGGATATCATTATTGCCGAACCCAATGCCTACATTGCCTTTGCGGGTAAAAGAGTAATTGAACAAACATTGAATAAAACAGTACCCGAAGGTTCACAAGCGTCTGAGTATTTATTCCAGAAGGGTTTATTCGATCTAATCGTACCACGTAATCCTTTAAAAGGCGTTCTGAGTGAGTTATTTCAACTCCACACTTTCTTTCCTTTGAATCAAAATTAGAACATTAAGTCCATTATTTTATTTTGAGCAAACAAGTAATTCGTTTATCGGAATACAAGTGAAATTGAGACGAAAGGGTTTTCTTTGTTGACATAAGATCTAATTGTATAACGAATCAAAAGTCACATAAAATCGGAAATCTGACCCTTTTTCTATATTCCTGATTATTGATCAAGAAGTCTCTATTAATAAGATAACAAGATAAAAGATGAAATTCTTTTTTTCGTGAAATTAGGCAAATAAAAAATCTTCTTCTCGTCATATATAATTAAATTAAAATCTAGAAAATATAGTTTTTATCTTTCTATAGCGTACGATAATCCTATTATGACTAAGAATCCCTGCTGGATGGGATTCTAACAAACCCTTGAATCAATATAAATTTAATTTAATTCATTAAAAAAAACTTTTTGCTTAGTGAATGAAATTCGAAGACAAGAGCAAAAAATGAAGAAAATAATATCTCATCCATATCCTCTCAAATTTTTCATGTAGAAAGACGAAAAACTACATTATATACTCACTTAGACTTAGATATATAATTCTTAATCTTAATAGATATAGATATTAATAAAAATTTTAAGTAGTAATAATTCCAATTTAGAATTATCAAATTATAATCAAATCAAAGTATTTATTTATAATATAAATAAATACTATATTATATATTTTTATTATTTTATTATATTATTATAATTATAATATATTAATAATGAATATGTATATATATAAGTAAGAAGTAAGATATAAGTATATATAATAATAATAAATAAATTAATTATTAAATATATATATATAAGATAAGATATATATAAGATTAAGAAGAAGATATATATATAAGTAAGATAAGATCTTTATATATATATATATTATATAATAAGAATAAGATATCTTTCTTTATATTATAAATAAATATAAAATCTAAATAAAAATAACAGGTACAAATAGTAAATCGAGGTACCCATTCTATGACAACTCTTAATTTTCCCTCTGTTTTGGTCCCTTTAGTAGGCCTAGTATTTCCGGCAATCGCAATGGCTTCTTTATTTCTTCATGTTCAAAAAAACAAGATTGTTTAGAGCCGAGGGCGCAAAATATTATCTTTTTTTTTTTTCAAAACTGACGCTTGTATCATAACACAGATATCCATTTAGCTAAATATGGTATAAGAGGCTTCCGTCGAAATCTCCCCAAAATGCTATTAACTAGTTTCAAATAGACCCGAATCGACAAATAGCTGATAAAGCTGGTCTATCTATATACATGTGGCTATCTTTAGTGAGTCATACGAAGGGTGTGTTATTAGTTTAGATCTAACCAATTTAATGAATTACTCCTAAAGGTTCACATCAAACTAGTGCTAGTTGATGCGAGTTACTTCGGAAATAAACGGCAAATTCATTTGGGGTATTCTCTCAATTCCAAAAAAAGCAACCGGATCAAGTATGAGTTGTCGATCAGAACATATATGGATAGAACCTATAATGGGGGCTCGAAAAACAAGTAATTTCTGCTGGGCTGTTATCCTTTTTTTAGGTTCATTAGGATTCTTGTTGGTTGGAACCTCGAGTTATCTTGGTAGAAATTTGATATCTTTATTTCCGTCTCAGCAAATAGTTTTTTTTCCACAAGGGATTGTGATGTCTTTCTATGGGATCGCGGGTCTTTTTATTAGCTCCTATTTGTGGTGCACAATTTCGTGGAATGTAGGTAGTGGTTATGATCGATTTGATAGAAAAGACGGAATAGTGTGTATCTTTCGTTGGGGATTCCCTGGAAAAAATCGTCGGGTCTTCCTCCGATTTCTTATAAAAGATATTCAGTCCGTCAGAATAGAAGTTAAAGAGGGTATTTATGCTCGTCGTGTCCTTTATATGGATATCAGAGGCCAGGGAGCCATTCCATTGACTCGTACTGATGAGAATTTTACTCCACGGGAAATGGAACAAAAAGCTGCTGAATTGGCTTATTTCTTGCGTGTACCTATTGAAGTATTTTAAGAAATCAGAGAAATTAATGCTTTCTCGCGGGAGGGCAAAAAAGCAAGAATCCTCTTTTTCTATAACATAACTTAATTGAGGTTTCTTCAGAACATTCATTCGAGTCAAAGCAGACATATATGGAACAAGTAGAAAAAACCTGGGGGATCTTTTATATGTATCGAAATATACACATACACATTACACAATTACACAACTCAATTATATTATATTAATATTATATAAATTAAATTAAATAAAAAAATAAGAAAAAAGAAAATCTCATAATCAACCATTTCGAAATAAGGAAATTCCCCCTTTTTAGTTGTTGGAATTGAAACTTTAGATTCAGATAGATCAGATCTTGTAATTTTTTTGAAGCTTCTTTTTAGACTTAATGACATGACGAAAAATGAAAAATTTGGATCTCTTTTGGATCTCTTATAATGTAGCCAATTTATTTATGTCGTTTTTTGTCACTCATTTTTCACAATATTTTTCAGAAAATTACCTCAATTATTCTATCGATGACTACTCATAGTCAGTTAAATTTTTTCGAAATATTAGAGGTTTTTTTATATAATGATAGAAAAGGAGTTCTTTTGTCTCAAAATCTGAATACTATTCATTCTTTAAAGTAGTTTTTCCGGGCGTTCATCGAAAAGAGATATATGCTTCGAATTTGACTGATTGAGATATAGGGAAACAATTTTTATTATTTATCATATTATTCATATATATATATATTCATTCGAATTTTTCATCTTTTTCCGTATTTTTTTTTCTAGATTCAAGGCCTAACCACGAAATCACAAAAAAAAGGGTGAATAGATTCATAGGTTTGATAACTTGTAATAGAACTGATGCGTGAGAGAAATATTAGATTAAAATATTAGATTACATAGAGTCGACGAATGAGATGGGTTCATTAACAATTCACAAATGAAAAAATGGCAAAAAAGAAAGCCTTCACTCCTCTTTTATATCTTGCATCTATAGTATTTTTGCCCTGGTGGATTTCTCTCTCCTTTCAAAAAAGTCTGGAATCATGGGTTACTAATTGGTGGAACACTAGGCAATCCGAAACTTTTTTGAATGATCTTGAAGAAAAGAATATTCTAGAAAAATTCATAGAATTAGAGGAACTCCTCTTCTTAGAGGAAATGATCAAGGAATACTCGGAGACACATCTACAAAACCTTCGTATAGGAATTCACAAAGAAACAATCCAATTAATCAAGATACACAACGAGGGTCGTATTCATACGATTTTGCACTTCTCGACAAATATAATATGTTTCATTATTCTAAGTGGTTATTCTATTTTGGGTAATAAAGAACTCGTTATTCTTAATTCTTGGGCTCAAGAATTCCTATATAACTTAAGTGATACAATAAAAGCTTTTTCTCTTCTTTTATTAACTGATTTATGTATTGGATTTCATTCGCCGCATGGTTGGGAACTGATGATTGGCTTTGTCTACAAGGATTTTGGATTTGTTCATAATGATCAAATTATATCTGGCCTTGTTTCAACTTTTCCAGTCATTTTAGATACAATTTTAAAATATTGGATTTTCCGTTATTTAAATCGCGTATCTCCGTCACTTGTAGTGATTTATCATTCTATGAATGACTGAAAAATTATCTACCTAATCCAATTATAATGTTTCTTACTTTGCAGTTGTACATAAGCAAAGCATTGAAAATAGCTTTCTATTTCTACCCAGCCCGGAGATTCATCCTTCCTATATTCCATATATATTAATTTAATCGAGTCAAAACAAATTATTCCAGTAAATAACAGAATCGTGGATAGGAAACTCCATTAGTGACCTACCCAAATTTATTGTATAAATATATTTTCGGGATCAATGGTTGGATCATGCAAACTAGAAATACTTTTTCTTGGATAAAGGAACAAATTACTCGATCTATTTCCATATCGCTCATGATATATATCATCACTCGTACATCCATTTCAAATGCATATCCCATTTTTGCACAGCAGGGTTATGAAAATCCACGAGAAGCGACTGGACGTATTGTATGCGCCAATTGCCATTTAGCTAACAAACCGGTGGATATTGAGGTTCCGCAAGCGGTACTTCCCGATACTGTATTTGAAGCAGTTGTTCGAATTCCTTATGATATGCAAGTGAAACAAGTTCTTGCTAATGGTAAAAAAGGAGCCCTGAATGTGGGGGCTGTTCTTATTTTACCAGAGGGTTTTGAATTAGCCCCTCCCGATCGTATTTCCCCCGAGATAAAAGAAAAGATGGGCAATCTGTCTTTTCAGAGCTATCGTCCCAATCAAAAAAATATTCTTGTGATAGGCCCTGTTCCTGGTCAGAAATATAGTGAAATCACCTTTCCTATTCTTCCCCGACCCCGCTACTAAGAAAGACACGCACTTCTTAAAATATCCTATATACGTAGGCGGAAACAGGGGAAGGGGCCAAATTTATCCTGACGGGAGCAAGAGTAACAATACAGTTTATAATGCTACAGCATCAGGTATAGTAAGCAAAATCCTACGAAAAGAAAAGGGGGGATACGAAATAACCATAGCGGATGCATCGGATGGACGTCAAGTTGTTGATATTATCCCTCGGGGCCAGAACTTCTTGTTTCAGAAGGCGAATCTATCAATTGGATCAACCATTGACAAGTAATCCTAACGGGCGGATTT
>NW_025215637.1:97500-106160 GCF_010389155.1 Erigeron canadensis | reverse complement strand
TTTTGGAGCAGCTTTTGATAATGAAACCAACAGCAAAAAGCATTAACGCTGCAAAGATCAATGCACCGATTGCGGTACAATAGAGTTGTAATTCGCTAGTTATTCAGATGCTCGCCAAATCTGAAAAAACCCAGGGTATTGTATTCTCGGAAGCCCCCGCCCACATCACCGTTTAATATTTCTTGGCCACTATTGGCCAAACCACACTGAGCACTAGCCCAATGTTGAGTAGGTCGCTTAGCCATGCTCATAATGGAAAAACGAGCACCGTGGAAATACATGCCACTCAGCCAAAGGAAGATGATGGAGAGTTGACCGAAATGCGCACTAAATACTTTTCGAGAGATCTCCTCCAAATCACTGGTATGGCTATCGAAATCGTGAGCATCAGCATGTAGGTTCCAGATCCAAGTGGTAGTTTCAGGACCTTTAGCAATGTTCTTGAGAAATGACCCGGTCTAGCCCATTCCTCGAATGAAGTTTTTATGTGATCCCTATCTACCAAAATTTTTACTTCTGGTTCCGGCGAACGAATAATCATTGAGTCCTCCTCTTTCCGGACAACACATACAAAGAGACCCGCCAACAGTCAAATAATTAGTGAATCGCGGAGAGATTTTCTTTATATAATTAGTTTCTTTCTCTTCTAGTTTTCTATCTCCCATCTATCTATTTTCTTTAGTTATTCACTAGAGCAATTATGATCTGGAAGTCGATCCGGGGCAAGTGTTCGGATCTATTATGACATAGCCATGAGGCGCTCAACGGACCTTTGGATCTTATAAAACCCTTTCTGACTTTAGATTGATACAAAAACTACTTTTGCGCAACCTAGTATATTTCATATCTCAACTCAATTTAAAGTTTTCAGATCGAGCTGCTTCGTGTTTTTAGATAGAGTACTATATACTCTATTCCAAATCACGCCAGCATACTCTATTCCAAATCACGCCAGCGGCCATTAGCTATTACTAAGAAATTTGATATATTCAATGATTCGAAGTCCTTTTTATTAGTTTTAAATAGTCTTTTTTTTTTTTAGAAAAAAGAAAGCCAAGAAAAAATATAGAAGCTGTATCCTAAACATGGATCCTTTTGTCCTACAAAATACCATACAAAATAGAACGCTTAGAAGGGATATAAAGAAATTCTTTGATTGGTTCTTCCCAAAGGAATGATCTTTTTATTTGACCGATGGCCCCAACAAACAATTAATTATAATAAACTAAAAATATCTAAAAAAATCTAATCTAAATTTTATTATTAATATTAAATTAAATATAATTAATAATATTAATAACTAAAAAAAAAAAAAGAATTTTTTCATTTTTAATAAAGAAAAGTTCTCCTTTTTATTCGAAACGTCTAGTGATCTTCAACCAATTATGCGCTTCAATATAATTACCAGGAGTAAGTGCTATAGCCTGTTTCCAATACTCAGCGGCTTGGTCGAACCAAGCCTCCGCAATTTCAGAATCCCCCTGTTGAATGGCCTGTTCTCCCCGGTCGGAATAGGTGGGTTAATTCCTTCCCTTAGAACCGTACTTGAGAGTTTCCTAGCTCATACGGCTCGGCAGTCAACTCTTTTTTATTCCATTTGAATCTACCATCTCTAATCGAACTGAATAAGATTTCTCGTAGATCTATCCCATTTTTCGGGTTGGTTAATCAAAAGAAGTTAATAAAATGAGTTTCAAACTTAAATCTTAAGTTTGGATTAAAAATCCGGTTTTTTTAGTTTTATCTTTTCTCCCACCTTCAGAAAAATAAAACATAGACATTTTGCCTATCATTAGAATTTTCTGAAAGGTAACTATCTCAGTTTCATATCATATAGAAATTTATATAGAATTTTGAAAAAGACTTTCGAAAGGAAAGACTTACTATCTTGGGATCTGATCCTACACCGCTGCTCAAATCTTAGTGGATCGACTCTATTACACAAGTGGATTCCTAACATTTGTCTCACATCATGACATAAGTAAGCAGTTTTTTTGTATCGGCGCAAAACCTTACTAATTAATCTTTACGGTGCTTACTCTATCAATTAGATCCTTTACCCATAGAATAAAACAGCTAGGCATATCTATTTCTTCATATTTCAACTTCTATGAAGTTTCTTTCTTTTCTACAGCTGATAAAAATCGTTGTTTTAGACAATGCATATGTAGAACGCCCTTTTTCTAGTATTACTAGTGAATTTGATCTTTATTTACTTTTATTTCTATAGTGGAGATAGTCGCACGTAATGACAGATCACGGCCATATTATTAAAAGCTTGTGGTAAGAATGGGTTTCGTTCGAGCGCTCGAAAATAATATTCCAAAGCTTTCGTGTGTTCTCCGTTACTTGTGTGGATAAGTCCTATGTTATACAGTATATAACTTCGGTCATAGGGATCAATTTCTAGTCGCATAGCTTCATAATAATTCTGTAAAGCTTCCGCATAATTCCCTTCGGATTGAGCTGACATCCGTTACGGTCGTCATTCAATTCACAGAATCTCCGTTACAGAACCGTACATGAGATTTTCATCTCATACGGCTCCTCCCTTATGTGCATAATGATAAAATTATAAATAAGATGAAAATCTTCTCATTATGAACTAAGTAGGGCTAGTGTTTTTACAAGAAATCTCTAGCCAACCTTCCTGCAAGAGATCTTTTCTTAACATTAAACGTATTGTTACTAGAGAGAAAAGATAACTCCAACAATTTCTTTGTTCTCAACGCTTCCCAATGTCCAGGAATTAGTCACTTCAACAGCCTTCGATGGTTATACGGGTATCCAAAATACAAACGAGATGGATGTTTGTTGTCCCAACCATTCTTTTAGTCCCAAGCTTGCGAAAGAAAGGGGATAATTTTTTTTATAATTAAAATAACAAAGTTTTTCTGTTGTTAATTTCTAGGTGTAGTGCTTCTTCCCCTCTGCTACCTATTGGTTAGGATTGACCCGTAATACCGAACCTATAGGTATAACCTTTCGCTCAATACTAGAATCGAGAATTGAAACATAGCATCTGAGGCTGCATTAATCGAGGATACACGACAGAAGGAATTGTTCTATTTCCAAACTTTACCTTCTACAAGCGTAGATTTTTTCTTTTTTTCCCGATCACGAATCATGTGTATTTCTCGTAAAACCGAGAGTCAAAAAAAAGTCAAATCGCACCATCTCTGTAATAAGTAAATGCCTCTTTTTCTCCTGAAGTTGTTGGAATTATTCGTAATAAGATATTGGCTACAATCGAAAAGGTTTTATCAATAAAATTTCCATTTATCCGCGATCTAGACATAGGTAGCAATCCATTCTATCATTGTTCTCATTACTTCTCGGGGGAAAATGATCCCACAAGGAAAAGAATTTTACAGTACGAAATAACATAAAAACAGATTCATTATCATTAAAAAATATGGCCCAATATTAAAATTTTCGAATTGTTCTTTTTTACATTACAGGAACAGGAATTGGTTGATAAGAATTCAGAAAAAAATATTGGGAACCGCATTGGATTCCATCTTACTGGAATAGTCTATCAACGAAAGAAACTATTCTTATTTGATTGAAGTTACAGCTTAGAAAAACCTAAGTTGATTGAATTATGATACAAAGAAAAAAAAGGATCGAATCGAGTAATCATTGTATGACGAAAACGGGCCCTTTTTTTTTGTGTACTTAGCGGATATCACTAGACAATCAACTATAAAAAAATTGTTTATCAATTTGTATTTTTAATAGATAGATGGGATAAGGATTTTTGATAAGGATTTTTGTTGATAACAGGCCTAAAAAGGAATTTGAGAATTCTTCGGGTATGGAATCGTAGTCTAAATAGAATCATGATCTAAAGATATCCATTAACCATAGTCTATAAAATATAGAACCCTAGCTCAGTCGATTCGTTAGAATTTCTAATTTATTGATTTAATGAGGTCGGTATAGTATAAATAGATTAAATAGATAATCAGAAAAAGAAGATAACATTGTTTTTGCAAACATGAATAGAATTTTTTTAACAGTTTTTATTTATAAGAAAACAATTTTCTATTTTTATCGCTTTCTATTTAGAATTGATTGGTTGTACCTACCCAATAATCTAATTCTAATATGAATAATGAATTATTCACTCGATTTTCGGTTTTTAGGTCATAATCATTATGTAGGAGAGATGGCCGAGTGGTTGAAGGCGTAGCACTGGAACTGCTATGTAGGCTTTTGCTTACCGAGGGTTCGAATCCCTCTCTTTCCTTACCTTCACCTAATTTACCGATCTTACTAACCACAATAGATCAATAGATATAGATCAAATAGCAATATATGACTATTCCAACAGTTAGACCTTTCTTTGATATGGATTCTCTATTCCTAATGGCTGTCGTACGGAAAATAAAGAAACGAGTAGACAAGGAATGAAAATATCCCTCTCTCTCGGTCTATGACACCTAAATGGAATAAAAATCTGGAGCAAACCCTTAATTTAATTTATCTTAACCTTCGGTTAATTTACTTCGCCGAAAGGGAGTATATATTAGTCTTTATTTTCTTTTTGTTAGGTTTAAGTCTGACGAGAATAATATTCTACAACCAGCAATTCATTTATTTTCAAACCGACCCATTTACTATCTATTATTTGATTGACTAATCCTTTATATTGGAATGGTTGAAGAGTCAAATGGTTTGGCAATTCCTCCTGAGGGGATGAATCGAGAGAATTTTGAATTAGAGCTCTAGATTTTTGTTCATCTCTCGCCGCAATAGTATCTCGGGGTTTGCAGCGATAACTTGGTATATCTACTATACGACCGTTGACTAAAATATGTCTATGGTTAACTAATTGGCGAGCTCCCGGAATAGTCGGGGCCATACCCAACCGAAAAAGGATGTTATCCAGACGCATTTCAAGTAATTGTAGTAAAACCTGACCTGTTGACCCCTTTGCCTTTCCGGCGAGACGAACGTATTTAAGTAATTGTCGTTCTGTAAGACCATAATGAAAACGCAATTTTTGTTTTTCTTCTAGACGAATACGATATTGGGATTTTTTCCCAGAACGCGATTGGTTTCTAAGATCACTTCCAGCTCGGGGCCTTTTATTAGTTAGCCCTGGTAAAGCCCCCAGGCGACGTATTTTTTGAAACGAGGACCTCGGTAACGCGACATAAAGACTCCTTATTTATTTATAATTAATATATTATTAATTAATTCTTATTCTTATTGATGAAATTTCATTCTACAGAATAAATCTAAACTAAAAATGAACTAAATTGTAAATAAAGCAAAATTTACTGAAGTATTATTCTATTATTAATTAATATTAATTAAAGAATAATGAGATGGGTTGAATAAATATCCAGTTTCCGGTTTTCTATATATAGAAAAGGAAAGGGATTCTGTTCGTGAGATAGTAGGAAATTCCTATCCTATAATCAATGGCTTTTGTGAAAAGAAGAATACTTTTTTTTTTTCACTTTGATTTCAAAGATGCATTATCAATCATGTAAAAAAGAAAATAACTAGAGAAAAGCCGACTATCGGAATCGAACCGATGACCATCGCATTACAAATGCGATGCTCTAACCTCTGAGCTAAGCAGGCTCACATAACATAAATTCGACATGCAGAGGAATTCAATAAACTCTTAGAATCTTTGCTATTAACTATTTCTTGGCTATTCATATTCGCTATTTATAACATAATTAATATCATATTAAATATGAAATTTTTAATTATTATTATTTATTAATATTAATTAATATATAAATTTTAATTAAATTATAAATTAATATATTAATAAATTAAACATAAACAATAGAATAATTCTAATTTCAAATAATAATAACTGTTAAATATTATATTATAGAACATAAGATTAATCTAGCGATATATAATTTCAATTATTTTTTAATTTTTATTTATTTTATAAAAAATATAATATAAATAATAATAAAATAATATAAATAAATTATCGACCGTTCAAGTATTTTCAATTTCATGGTTAAATGAGTGGAAGAGAGACAGATGTATAGGGTATGTATCCACCTATATTGAATTGCGGATACAGAAATGATAAAATCGTTTTTGATTGGACCGAATACGAGCCTCCTATAGAAGATGAAAGAAGATACACAAGAAATCACAAAGAGGAGAAAACACTTTTTCGAGACGGGCATCTATCTAATGAATTGAACGGTTCCGGTATAAATGAAAGAAAAAGGGACGGGATCACAATGAGATTTTCATCTCAAAAGGGGGATATGGCGAAATCGGTAGACGCTACGGACTTAATTGGATTGAGCCTTGGTATGGAAACTTACTAAGTGATAACTTTCAAATTCAGAGAAACCCTGGAATTAATAAAAATGGGCAATCCTGAGCCAAATCACGTTTTCCGAAAACAAGCAAAGGTTCAGAAAGCGAAAATAAAAAAGGATAGGTGCAGAGACTCGATGGAAGCTATTCTAACGAATGGAGTTAATTGTATACATTGGTATAGGAATCCTTCTATCCAAACTTCAGAAAAGTGAAGGATAAACCTGTAACATAATACAATACAGAAGAATTGGTGTGAATCGATTCCATATTGAAGAAAGAATCCAATATTAATTGATCAAACCATTCACTCCATAATCTGATAGATCTTTTGAAGAACTGATTAATCGGACGAGAATAAAGATAGAGTCCCGTTCTACATGCCAATACTGGCAACAATGAAATTTATAGTAAGAGGAAAATCCGTCGATTTCAAAAATCATGAGGGTTCAAGTCCCTCTATCCCCAAAAAGACCATTTGATTTCCTAATTCTTTACAATTCTTTATCATATCCTTTTTATTTATCCTTTTTCGTTAGTGGTTCAAAACTCTTTATCTTTCTCATTCACTTTTATACAAAAGGATCTGAGCGAAAAAGCTGTTCTCTTATCACATGTCACATTATATATGATGATGATACATACATGTACAAATGAACATCTTTGAGCAAGGAATCCCCGTTTGAATGATTCACGATCGAGATTTTTATTCATACTGAAACTTACAAAGTTGTTCTTTTGACAAATTATAGGAACTGGATGAGGCTTTGTAATACCCTTTCAATTGACATAGACCCACGTTCTCTAGTAAAATGAAATGAGGATGAGACATCAGGAATAGTTGGGATAGCTCAGTTGGTAGAGCAGAGGACTGAAAATCCTCGTGTCACCAGTTCAAATCTGGTTCCTGACACATGATTAATTTGTATGAGTCTCTATTCTACCAATTAATTGATATTGATATGAATACATATTTATTAAGACTCTAGACTAGATTTAGAGATATACCCCATCCTATAGAGGGGTAATTTTTATACAAAGTATGCAAAAAAACGAGATTCTATATTTCTCTTCTTTTTTATTTTTACTCTGGTTGAAAAAAAAATGTTAATACGTGATACATATTCGAAGGTTAAGGTTGAAAGATTCAATAGAGTAGGCGAAGGATCTGAATAAACAGGATTTCAGATACTGTACAAATAAAAAATTCCGATTTCTTTTGAGTTATTTGTATTTTCTTTTCTATTCCATTTAATTTCCTCTTACATTACATGACTTTCTATATTTCCCCTAAGTGATGTGGGCAGTCCAAAGTTGATACTGCAGAATTCATTTGGTTCTTCCTATCGACTTGGCTCATCCGAAATAAGTATTTTCCAAATTAGCGAATCCCAATGAATCAATAATCAATAATTTGAATCAATAATTTTATTGTATTTTTTTTATTCTTTCTATACATAATAAAAATACAAACCATAATACAAACGAGACTTCAATTACTCTGTTTAATCTAGAATAGAACCTTGAATCTATAGAATTGTAGAAGTGAAGATTAGTTTTTTTTTATTCAATGAGCATCTTGTATTTCATAAAAATTGGGAGCAATATAATCCTTACGTAGAGGCCATCCTATCCAACTTTCAGGCATTAAGATACGTTTCAAACGCGGATGATTATAATAAGAGATTCCTAACATATCATAAGATTCCCGTTCTTGAAAATCCACACTTTTCCAAACCCAGAAAACCGACGGAATTCTAGGATCCCTCCTCGGGGCAAATACTTTTATGCATACCTCTTCTGGTTGATCCACGCCATACTCTATTCGAGTAAGATGATACACACTAGCTAATAATCCGCCTGGTGCTACATCATAGGCACATTGGGAACGGAGATAGTTGTAACCATATACATATAAAATGACAGCAATGGAATGCCAATCCCCCGGTTTTATTTGTAAAGTCTCTATTCCTTGGTAATCAAAGCCCAAAGATCTATGAATTAGCCCATGCTTCACTAGCCAAGCAGACAAATTACCCTGCATCTTTTTTATCTCTCCCGCATTTTTTGTATAAGTATTTCAGATTTACGATGAAATTTCTGAAGATTGAGCCGCGACTTTTTATTCTGTGCAAAGGAATCCTGTCTAATTTACTAATTCGTGGGAAGATACTGAACTTTTGTATTTGAAAAATGTTTCAGGAGGAATCTCTGCGGTAGATGGCGTTTGATAAAGGAATCCTTGATCATAATTTCCAGTATGAATACTATGTCCAACCTGAAACTTGTGATTGGTAGTAAAAAACCTATTCTCTCGCTGAGACAGAATTCTATCTGGATAGATTTCT
>NW_025215637.1:87500-90000 GCF_010389155.1 Erigeron canadensis | reverse complement strand
AAGAAGGAGTTCGAACACGGATGTAGGCTAAGTAAATCAACGGGCAGTCTTGGTCCTATTGAAAATGCCGGCAAAAGTAAAGATCTGAAGATAAATGATACGGATAAAAACATTCAGAGTTGGAGTGGTCATGACAATTATAGTAATGTTGATCTTTTTTTTGGCGTCAAGGACATTCGGAATTTCATCTCTGATGATACTTTTTTAGTTAAAGATAGTAACGGGGACAGTTATTCTATATATTTTGATATTGAAAATAATATTTTTGAGATTGATAATGATCATCCTTGTAGTGAACTAGAAAGTTCTTTTTATCGGAATTCTAGTTATCTGAATAATGGATCTAAGAGTAAGAATCCCGACCACGATCATTACATGGATGATACTCAGTATACTTGGAATAATCACATTAATAGTTGCATTGACACTTATCTTCAGTCTCAAATCTGTATTGATAGTTACACTGTAAGTGGTAGTGACAATTCCAGTAACAATTACATTTCTAGTTCCATTTGTGGTAAAAGTGGAAATACTAGTAAAAAAGTCGGAAGGAGTATACGACAAGGTTCTACTAAGCTGGATGTAACTCAAAAATACAAGCATTTGTGGGTTCAATGCGAAAATTGTTATGGATTAAATTATAAGAAATTTTTTAAATCAAAAATGAATCTTTGTGAACAATGTGGATATCATTTGAAAATGAGTAGTTCTGATAGAATCGAACTTTTGATCGATCGGGGTACTTGGGAGCCTATGGATGAAGACATGGTTTCTCTGGATCCCATTCAATTTCATTCGGAGGAGGAGCCTTATAAAAATCGTATCGATTCTTATCAAAGAAAGACAGGATTAACCGAGGCTGTTCAAACGGGCATAGGGCAATTAAACGGTATTTCCGTAGCAATAGGGGTTATGGATTTTCAGTTTATGGGGGGTAGTATGGGATCCGTAGTCGGGGAGAAAATTACCCGTTTGATTGAATATGCTACTAAAGAATTTCTACCTCTTATTATAGTGTGTGCTTCTGGAGGGGCACGTATGCAAGAAGGAAGTTTGAGCTTGATGCAAATGGCTAAAATATCTTCTGCTTTATATGATTATCAATCAAATAAAAAATTATTCTATGTACCAATCCTTACATCTCCTACTACTGGTGGGGTGACAGCCAGTTTTGGTATGTTGGGGGATATCATTATTGCCGAACCCAATGCCTACATTGCCTTTGCGGGTAAAAGAGTAATTGAACAAACATTGAATAAAACAGTACCCGAAGGTTCACAAGCGTCTGAGTATTTATTCCAGAAGGGTTTATTCGATCTAATCGTACCACGTAATCCTTTAAAAGGCGTTCTGAGTGAGTTATTTCAACTCCACACTTTCTTTCCTTTGAATCAAAATTAGAACATTAAGTCCATTATTTTATTTTGAGCAAACAAGTAATTCGTTTATCGGAATACAAGTGAAATTGAGACGAAAGGGTTTTCTTTGTTGACATAAGATCTAATTGTATAACGAATCAAAAGTCACATAAAATCGGAAATCTGACCCTTTTTCTATATTCCTGATTATTGATCAAGAAGTCTCTATTAATAAGATAACAAGATAAAAGATGAAATTCTTTTTTTCGTGAAATTAGGCAAATAAAAAATCTTCTTCTCGTCATATATAATTAAATTAAAATCTAGAAAATATAGTTTTTATCTTTCTATAGCGTACGATAATCCTATTATGACTAAGAATCCCTGCTGGATGGGATTCTAACAAACCCTTGAATCAATATAAATTTAATTTAATTCATTAAAAAAAACTTTTTGCTTAGTGAATGAAATTCGAAGACAAGAGCAAAAAATGAAGAAAATAATATCTCATCCATATCCTCTCAAATTTTTCATGTAGAAAGACGAAAAACTACATTATATACTCACTTAGACTTAGATATATAATTCTTAATCTTAATAGATATAGATATTAATAAAATTTTAAGTAGTAATAATTCCAATTTAGAATTATCAAATTATAATCAAATCAAAGTATTTATTTATAATATAAATAAATACTATATTATATATTTTTATTATTTTATTATATTATTATAATTATAATATATTAATAATGAATATGTATATATATAAGTAAGAAGTAAGATATAAGTATATATAATAATAATAAATAAATTAATTATTAAATATATATATAAGATAAGATATATATAAGATTAAGAAGAAGATATATATATAAGTAAGATAAGATCTTTATATATATATTATATAATAAGAATAAGATATCTTTCTTTATATTATAAATAAATATAAAATCTAAATAAAAATAACAGGTACAAATAGTAAATCGAGGTACCCATTCTATGACAACTCTTAATTTTCCCTCTGTTTTGGTCCCTTTAGTAGGCCTAGTATTTCCGGCAATCGCAATGGCTTCTTTATTTCTTCATGTTCAAAAAAACAAGATTGTTTAGAGCCGAGGGCGCAAAATATTATCTTTT
>NW_025215637.1:75000-77500 GCF_010389155.1 Erigeron canadensis | reverse complement strand
AATTACTTCTCATCTTGAATTGAGGTGAGTGGTTTTACACCAAAAGAAACCATAAATTTCATACACAATAAAAGGGATATGACCCCATTTTCTTATTTTTAGTTTTAGATAGTAAATGTAGTTTGTTTTTCCGTTCTATCCTATTTGATCATTGATATTCGAACATTGTTCTCTTTCCTTTGTTCTAGTTTATGATATGAACGAGTCGCACATACACCCTAGTACATGTTCCTCGACGCTGAGGGCATCCCCGAAGCGCGGGGGATTTTGTGACATTTCTGATTGGCTGTCTTGTATTTCTAATAAGTTGTTTAATCGTTGGCATGTTGAATCATATACATAATGGGCTGGTTTAGATCGATCCTAACCGTATGATTATGAATGACTTTTATTCAATAGAATAGAATCGATAGATCAATAGAATCATCAATCATCAATCAATAGATATAGATAGATAGTAAATAAATTCATAGAATATTAAACGCGGCAGGGTTCATTTTAAATCACGAATTGACGCAAAATTCAGGCTATTTATTGTCATTCAACCGCTACAAGATCAACAATTCCATAAGCTTGGGCCTCTGTTGCTGACATAAAAATATCTCTTTCCATGTCTTCGGATACAACCCAGAAGGGTTTCCCCGTTCTTTGTACATAAACCCTTGTCAGGGTTTCACGTAGTTTCAGCAGTTCTCCCACTTCCAGGATGAATTCTCCCGTTGCTACTTCAGAAAAAGAACCAGCGGGTTGATGGATCATTACCCTGATGATATAAGATAAAAAAGGTTTCTCTATTTCGCATGATGAGGGGAAGATAAAAGAAAGATAAAAGAATAACAAGAAAAAAGATAGAATCGAACAACCGTACGGGCATTACGCATTGCATACGGCTCTACAATAAAATTGACCCTTACCTTCAAAAAAATAGGATCGATCAGACCCCGATCGGTAAATGATCAACTTACCACCCTTCTTTTCGGAGGAATTCAAAAATACTATGATGGCTCCGTTGCTTTCTATATTTATTATATTTTTTTGTCTGTGATTTGTCTGTCATTCAGCAATCCCAAGGTTGCTTTTTTGTTTGATCAAATAAACTAAGGAAAAAAGAATCTTGTTTTTTTTTCGCTCTATACTATAAATATTGTTAAGAGACCTCTGGTGTGAAAAAAGTTTGTGACGCTGAATTGGACTTCCGATAATAAAATAGGAAATACCTTTTTCTCATATTATACTCTCTCGATACATAATCTAATGTTTTGAAAACAAAATTTCTTATATCGAATTCAAAGTGCCATGCTATTATTACTTAACTTAAAAATTCATATTTCATATGGCGAAGGCATAGTCTTCCTTTTTCTCTCAAATAAAAGCCTCATTGGCGCCAAGCGTGAGGGAATGCTAGACGTTTGGTAATTTCTCCTCCGACCAGGATAAAAGATCCCATTGAAGCGGCTGATCCCATGCATATTGTCTGTACATCTGGTTGTACAAATTGCATAGTATCATAAAGAGCCACCCCCGGTATTACCCATCCGCCAGGAGAGTTTATAAACAAATACAGATCTTGTGTATCATTCTCCATACTGAGATATATCATAAGACCAATAAGTTGATTTGAGATCTCGCTATCAACCTCTTGACCTAAAAAAAGTAATCTTTCTCGATAAAGTCGGTTGATTAGGGTCAAATTGTATCCCCCCGGAACCGTACAGGCGCCTTTTGACGCATACGGTTCAAAAAAACAAAAGAATCAATGTGTAGATTCCTATACTTTTTCTTTTTTCATAGCAAGTTCCTTCTAACTTATAATGATTTCCTTGATTTTTGACTAAACACGAGTTTGTCTTCCTTTACTTATAACTTAACTATTAACTAGAACTAGAATATAAAAAAGAATTCATTAAACTTATCCAACTAACTTTTCATTGATGGATTCTTTCATCGAGATTCAATCCAAATCACGATGTCATTTTCTTGTTCTTAAATGGGCCCCTTTAATCTTTTTAGGTTTATGCTCTACTCCGGGTAAAGATCCGCCCTTTTTTTATTTGCACATATAGTACAAATGCTCCCATTACCACTTCTTTTAGTTATCCCTTCTTTTTTTTTCAATTCACGCATTCCATAAAATAGTTGAGGGCTTAATGCATTTTACTCAATTGATTGAATAAGAGGAGAGTTTGAAATAACTTCTACTTAGAAAAAAGAGATTTCTTTAAAAAAAGGAATCCTTTATGATATAAAATAGATACCACTTGTTTTTTTTAAACGGAGCCTGGATACTTCAATGTAGTAGTCCAACTAAGCCAACCATAAAATCTTCTAATTGATAATAGTAATTCGAATCCCCCCCAAAAAGTGGATCTAATTGCACTTCACGCTCCAAATTTTTGATGATTCCATTAATCTTTCGTGGGCGAAACAGGGGATATCTCGAGTGGGGAGAAAACGGGAAAATCCCATATGGCCCAATATATCTGACAAGTCGCACTATATG
>NW_025215637.1:62500-67500 GCF_010389155.1 Erigeron canadensis | reverse complement strand
AATAGTATACCACTTCTGCGAATAGCTCGTAATGCTGCGTCTCTTCCGAGACCTGGACCTTTAATCATGACTTCTGCTCGTTGCATACCTTGATCTACTACCGCACGAATAGCATTTGCCGCTGCGGTTTGAGCAGCAAACGGCGTCCCTCTTCTTGTACCTCCGAAGCCACAAGTACCGGCAGAGGACCAAGAAACCACCCGTCCGCGTACATCTGTAACAGTCACAATGGTATTATTGAAACTTGCTTGAATATGAATAACCCCCTTTGGTATTTTACGTGTACTCTTACGTGAACCAATACGTCCACGTGAACCTTTTTTCGGTATAGCTTTTGCCATATTTTATGATCTCATAAATTTGAGTCAGAGATATATGGATATATCCATTTCATGTCAAAACAGATTCCCTATTTGTAATTTGTAGTCTTTAACGAGTTTTATTATCCTTGTCTTTGTTTATGTCTTGGGTTGGAACAAATTACTATAATTCGTCCTCGACGACGGATTAGTCGACATTTTTCACAAATTTTACGAACGGAAGCTCTTATTTTCATATTTCCCACTCCTTACTTTAATTTTGACTCCACTTTTTGAAATAAAAAAGTTTCTTTAAATTTTCGATTTCGAATCGTATTCCTACGAAAGAATAAAAAACACCTAATCTTTCGAATCTTTGTTGCGGAGTCGATAAATTATACGACCTCTGGTTGAATCATAACGACTTACTTCAATTTTTACTCTATCTCCTGGCAGTATCCGTATAAAACTACGTCGGATCTTTCCTGAAACATAACCTAGAATCATATCTTCATTATCTAAACGAACCCGGAACATACCGTTGGGAAGCGATTCAGTAATTAAACCTTCATGAATCCATTTTTGTTCTTTCATTCCAGGTAAAACCCCCTTGAAGTATCAACTAGTGGAGGAAGAACCCTATTAGAGAACCCACCCCTTCTCTTTTCTTTTTCACAAAAAAGAAGTTTCATATCGGATATTAGAAAGATTACCATATATAACACAAAATTTCTCCGCCTATTCTTTCTAGTCGAGCCTCTCGGTCTGTCATTATACCTCGAGAAGTAGAAAGAATTACAACCCCCATCCCACCTAAAATTCTAGGAATTCTTTGATAGTTAGAATAGATTCGTAGACCTGGCCGACTTATCCGTTTTAAATTTAAAAGATTTCTATAAGTCCTTTTCCTATTCCTTCTATGTCGTAGGGTTAAAACCAAAAAATATTTGTTGTTCTCTCGATGTTTTCTCACATTTTCGAGAAAACCCTCTCGTAAAAGTATTTTAACAATACTTTGGCTGATATTAGTAGATGCTACTCGAACCACGCTTTTTCTATACATATCGGCATTTCGTATAGAAGTTATTATGTCAGCAATAGTATCACTACTCATGATTAATTAAAATTATTGGTGCCTCCAAATTTCGATATAATCAACATGTTTTTTTTTACGTGTTTGTTTATAAATATTAATTTTGAAAGGTATATACGTGAGAGAAAATTTACTAAATGAATCTTAATCTATTTCTTTTAAATACCCTTAATATCGTGGTCTTATTTTATAATACCTCGGGAGCTAATGAAACTATTTTAGTAAAATTGAACTGTCTCAATTCTCGTGCAATCGCACCAAAAACTCGAGTTCCTTTTGGATTTCCTTCTTGATCAATCACAACTGCAGCATTGTCATCATATCGTATTATCATACCGTTGTCACGTTTAAGTTCTTTACAAGTACGGACAATTACAGCTCTGACAACTTCTGATCTTTCTAGAGGCATGTTTGGAACTGCGTCTTTGATCACAGCAACAATAACGTCACCAATATGAGCATATCGACGATTGCTAGCTCCTATGATTCGAATACACATCAATTCTCGAGCCCCGCTGTTATCTGCTACATTCAAATGGGTTTGAGGTTGAATCATATCATTTTTTTATCTGTTTTTTACAATACAAAGGTCGAAGAAAAAAAGAAATATTATTTGTCCAAAAAAAGAAACCTGCACCCACTATTTTTAAGTTTTTAAGTAAGGCCTATTTCTTTTTTATCCCAAAATGATAAATTGAGCTCGTATAGGCATTTTGGACGCTGCTATTGAAATAGCCCTTCTGGCGATAGTTTCTGTTACTCCACCCATTTCATAAAGGATTCGACCTGGTTTAACAACCGCTACCCAATATTCGGGAGAGCCTTTACCTGAACCCATACGTGTCTCTGCGGGTCTTACTGTAACCGGTTTATCTGGAAATATACGAACCCATATTTTTCCACCGCGACGTGCATTTCGTGTCATTGCTCGTCGACCTGCTTCTATTTGTCTAGATGTGATCCAAGCGGGTTCAAGTGCCTGAAGAGCGTATTTACCAAAACAAATAGTATTACCTCGATAAGACATTCCCTTCATTCTTCCTCTATGTTGTTTACGGAATCTGGTTCTTTTGGGGTTATAGTTGATGGTTTGTTTTGAATTCCATCTCTACTACAGAACCGGACGTGAGAGTTTCTTCTCATCCAGCTCCTCGCGAATAAAAAAATAAATTCAAATTAAAGATTTTGAGTTCAATTTGAATTCTATTCTATAATATTATGCATAGATGTATTTAAATTTCGTTTTAATAACTGAATCATGGAGTTCATTTAATCTAGATCAAATCTTAATTAATTTAATATATATATATAATATTAATTATAATATTAATAAATAAACTCTTTTTTCTTCTATTTATCGATATAAGAATGTTAAAAGGAATCTTTTTTTTGTTTTACTCTTTATTGGATTGACCCAAATTTAGCAATCCAAGAAAATAAAGTTTTCGCGGGCGAATATTTACTCTTTCCATTTCTATTTCAGTTCTATCATTCGTTCATAACTTTTCCGAATAGATGAATTGGTCTCTGGTCGGTTCCGCCATCCCGATCAATGAATCATTCAAATTCATTTTCATAGAATCTTTTGAATTCACAGGTTCCGTCGTTCCCATCGCTTCTTATTTAATGGTTAGGTCTGAATTCTACAATGGAGCTATTAGTTCTTGAGTCAATATTCTTAGTCTTTATTGGCTCGAAGCTCTTTATTTTTTGTTCGATGAGCAGATCCATTTAATGATGAATCCGTATTGATGCTTTATTACACAGATTTTTTATGAGCTGACTCATAGACCTTACATATTGGAATTATATATCATCAATATTTTCTTTCTTCCTCTCATCCTTCCATTTATCCATACCCTTTCTTTTTTTTATTATTAACAATTTAGAAGCAGATTTTTTAATAAATAATAAAAAATATTTCAGTTGCTACAACAATATGAACAATATATCATATCTTGACTGGTTCTTTGGATCCAGATAATACGAAGTGATGAGTTGGTTATTATATAGTTATTTGTTTATACTATGGGGCCGGTTTTTATACTAACCCTCAAAAAACCAACGAGTCACACACTAAGCATAGCAATTTTATAAAAAGATTAATTTAATTTTTATTAAACCCTATAGAATTATAATTTATAATTGTTCATTTTTTTTATTGAACAGAAAAGAAGAACTAATTTCTTTTGTTCCATTGCTGGGTTCCATTGCTGGATAGAATAAAAAGGGAAATAAGGTTTATTATTCCCCCTCGATAAATATCCAAATTTTGATGCCTAATACCCCATAGATTGTTCGAACTGTATAGGAACAATAATCAATTTTAGCTCGAATGGTTTGTAGTGGAACCCTACCTTCTCTGATCCATTCAACACGCGCAATTTCTTTTCCGTCGATACGTCCTGCAATTTGCACTTGAATTCCTTTTGTATCTGCTTGTTCAGTTAATTCTATAGCCTTTTTCATTGCTTTGCGAAAAGAAACTCTATTTTTTAATTGGCCGGCTATAAATTCTGCAAGAATATTAGGGTTTCCATAAGGCTTTTCAATTCGTGCGATAGCAATGTTAAGTTTTCTATTTACAGAATTAAATTCTTTTTGTAAATTCATCTGTAATTCTTCGATTCCTCGGGGTCGACTTTCTATTAATATTTTTGGAAATCCCATATAGATTATTATTTGGATCAGGTCGATTCTTTTTTGAATTTCTATACGCGCAATTCCCTCGACGCCAGAAGACGTTTTCGTATTTTTTTGTACATAATTCTTGATATAATTTCTTATTTTTTGATCTTCTTGCAGACCCTCAGAATAATTTTTTGGTTGTGCGAACCAAAGGGAATGATGACCTTGGCTTGTACCAAGTCTAAAACCAATTGGATTTATTTTTTGTCCCATGTTCCCCCATTACTATACATATCATAATACGACATAGTTGTATCCTTTTTTTTCCGTTTAGGTTTTTGTGACCATGTAATAGAGTCGGTATCTATATATCCACCTAAGGATATATCTTTCACTACAATAGTTATATGGCAGGTAGGTTTTTGTATCGCAAAACTACGCCCTCGAGCTCGAGGTTTTAATCTCTTCACGATAGTACCTTGATTTACTTCAGCTTTACTAATGACTAAATTTGCTTCATTCGAACCCATCTTGATACTCGCATTTGCTGCTGCAGAATAAACTAATTTAAAAATGGGATAACATGCTCGATAAGGCATGAGTTCTAATATCATAAGTGTTTCTTCGTAGGAACGCCCACGAATTTGATCAATAACTCTTCGCGCTTTGTGAGCAGACATAGATATATGTTGACCTAAAGCGTATACTTCTGTTGTCATAAAGTTCGTCTCCTACTAATCAATTTATTATATTATTAGTATAAATAAAAAATATTATTATTTATTTATTTTTATTTATATATTTATTTAATTTAATATTTATATACGTTTTTTAATTTTCATTTTAATATATACGTTTTTTAATTTTCATTTTAACGACGCGATCTATTATCGCTTTTTGCATGTCCTCGGAAATTTAAAGTAGGTGCGAATTCTCCTAATTTATGTCCTACCATACGATCTGTTATATAAATAGGTAAA
>NW_025215637.1:27500-37500 GCF_010389155.1 Erigeron canadensis | reverse complement strand
GATTAGTCAACATTTTTATGTTTCGATGCAACAGCAAGATGCTATTTGTAACAAGTAGTTTTGTTGGTTGGATAATTGGTCACATTTTATTCATGAAATGGATTGGAAAGTTAAATTAAAGACTTAAAGAAAGACTTAAATATTCAAAAAGTAATAAATTACTAAAAAAATGGATACATAAGAAAAATAAAAGAACAGATAAGAAGAAATACGCCCCCCCCCTACCGATTTAATAACCTCTGCTACAAAGAAACTGATAAGACCAACTCCGTTTGGAATTCCATCTATTATTCGTCTATCAAAAAAATGAGTGAATTCGGCGAATTTTCTCGTCCCCACAATAAAGAATCTTCCATAAAAGGCATCTATGTACCCTCGATTATATGACCAATCATATATAGCATTTTTTATTTTGTCATAAAAATTTCTCCTAGGACCCATTTTAAAAAATGAATTAATTAAGTCCAAATTTTGAAAAGATGAATAAACAGGTTTATATAAAAAAAATGCTATAAATATTCCGAAAGAGGCTATACTGACTGAAAAAAAGGCATCTTTACAAAATTCATACCAATCTATTGAATTATTTGAATTTTTATGTAAAAGATTTATAGACGGGGTTAACCATTTTGTTAATATATCCACGTCTTGAGTTAAAGGAATTCCTAAGAATCCAACGAACAAAGTAAATATAATTAATATAAGTATTGGGAATAACATCGTATTATCCGATTCATAAGGATACAAAGAAGTCTTGGTATTGCCAAAATTCGGAATAGAAAGAAGGGGTGGGGTCATTTTTCTTACATTCTCATCAATTTTATATACTCTATTTGAAAAAAAAGAAGGACCTCCATTCTTATTTAATAAAGTTACCAAACGAAAGTTTTTGTTACTTTTTTTTGAACCTTCTTTACCCCATAGCGATATTGAATATAAGGGGGTATTCCTTTTTCCACTGTAATTTTGAAAATTAACGTTTAAATGTCCTTCAAAAGTAAGTAAATAAATCCGACACATATAAAATGCCGTTAATCCCGCCGTAGACCAAGCTATTATTGCAAAAATAGGTGAATACAACCAACTATCATTAAGAATTTCATCTTTGGACCAAAAACAAGCAAGGGGTGGAATACCGCAAAGAGAAAGTGTACCTAATAAAAAAGAAGTTTTTGTAATTGGTACATGTTTTGTTAAACCTCCCATAAGCACCATATTCTGACTTTTTTTTGGACAATACCCAACAAGAGTTTCCATTGAATGAATAACGGATCCCGATCCTAAGAACAATAATGCTTTAGAATAAGCATGAGTAATCAAATGAAATAAAGCACTGCGATAAGACCCCATACCTAAAGCTAACATCATATAACCCAATTGAGACATTGTTGAATAGGCTAAACCCCTCTTAATATCTTTTTGAGCAAGAGCTAAAGTAGCTCCTAAAAAAACTGTTATTATCCCTATCAAAGAGATAAAATTCATTATGTAGGGTATGACTATGAAAAGAGGCATAAGTCGGGCTACAAGAAAAATGCCCGCTGCTACCATCGTAGCAGCATGTATAAGGGCCGAAATAGGAGTCGGCCCTTCCATCGCATCAGGTAACCATACATGAAGAGGAAATTGTGCAGATTTAGCAATCGCACCGGCAAATAAAAGAACAGCGCACAAGGTAACAAATAAAAAATCGACCTCATTATTAGAAATCAAGTTATTGAATATTTGGAATAAATCACGAAATTCAAAACTCCCCGTTACCCAATAAAACCCTAAAATGCCTAATAATAAACCAAAATCGCCAACACGATTAGTTACAAAGGCTTTTTGACAAGCCTTTGCTGCAACAGGTCGTGTGAACCAAAATCCTATTAATAGATACGAACACATTCCAACTAATTCCCAAAAAATATAAATTTGTATCAAATTTGAACTAGTAACTAATCCCAACATAGAAGTACTGAAAAAACTCATATAAGCAAAAAATCTCAAATAACCGTGATCATGAGACATATAATTATCACTATAAATAAGAACCAAAATTCCAACAGTAGTGATTAGTATTGACATAATAGAAGTAAGTGGATCGATCAAGTATCCGAATTCTAACGAAAAATCATTATTAATAATCCAAGACCATACATATTGATAGACAGAACTACTATTAATTTGCTGAATAGAAAGATTCATGGAAAAAATCATAACTATACTTAACAACAAAACGCTCTGAAAAGCCCACATACGGCGAAGACTTTTTGTTGCCGTCGGAAAAAGAAGAAGTCCCAACCCTATTAACATAGGAACCGGAAGTGGAAGAAAAGGTATTATCCACGCATATTGATATGTCTGTTCCATAAAAAAAGTTTTTTATTCTTAATTAATTGTTTCCGATTCACCGGATCTTACCTTTCGAAAAAGTCAATAAAAAATCAAGATATGCACTAACCGATTTAAGATTTATATTTATTTATATATATGATTATGATTATATATATGAGTATTTATATATTTATATATTAATATATTAATATAATTTATTAATTTAATTAAATAATTAATAATATATAATTAAATATTCTGAGTCTTTTCAAAACCGTTCAAATATTCAAAAAAGAAGTTACAATTGGTCAAATGATATGACCAAGTGACATATAAAAAAACGAACACTTATAATAGGATAGGAAAATAAAAATATAATAATTTATCGTAATCGTAATCAAAATTTATATTCATAGAGCAAGGATAAAAATTTAGCCTAAAAAGAGTACTTGATGCTAATACGAATTATAAGATTAACTAAGGTCATCGGTCTAATGAAAAAAACTCTTAATTTTAGTTAGTTTATTTCAATTCATTAACTAATTTTCAATTAATTAACTAATTCATTATGGGATTGATTGTTTTCCATTTCAAACAAACCAATTTATTAGTAAAGTTTAGAAAAATATGGAACTAAAATGAACTTTTTAGCGAGAAAGGATCAAAAAGGACTGAGATCCTTTGTTTATCAAACCACGTATCTTTTAACAGATTTATTACTAGTCTCATTCGAATTTTAAAATTGAATTTTCTAGTTTGACTATTAAATTATTAGTCAAAAGTACAATCCTGATATTTTATAAATCAAGTATAGAATGCCGAAAATAAAGGTCTTTTAGATTTTTTTTTAGTTTGATTAAGTTTGATTTTATTTCTATGACATGCAGATTCTAAAGATATAACTTTGAGAGATAAACAACGCGAACTAATAGTTCCAAACCAAAAAATTTTGGTTTTACGGAAAATTTTGTTATTTCGAGTCATTTTTGATCCAGTTTTCGTGGATCTTTGACATATCTATATTTCTTTTTTATGAAGAGAATATTATATTATTTAGAGAAAAAATAGATAATGAATAAGAATAATATAATAAAATAATAGAACAATAGAAATAGATGTCTTTCACATCCAACTATAACAATGAGTAATTTTAAATGGCAGTTCCAAAAAAACGTACTTCGATATCAAAAAAACGTATTCGTAAAAATATTTGGAAAATGAAAGGATATTGGGCATCCTTAAAAGCTTTGTCATTAGGGAAATCTCTTTCTACCGGGAATTCAAAAAGTTTTTTTGTACGACAAACAAATAAGTCCTAAAATATTGGAATAATCGAAATGTTTTTGATCCAAAAAATTGGATCAGTAATTTGTTAATATAGATTTATATTAATATGAAAAAAAATCTTAATGTTAGGTCTAAAAGAATAATTCTTCTTTTTTCTGGATTCTAAATCTAAAAAAAAATATATACAATTTTTTATTTTTTTGTTTTCACTCATATTTTGGTGGTGGGGAGTCTTTTTTTCCCCATCGCCCTTTACAATTCCAATAAATAAAATTTTTTATCCTTTTCGGGAAGGGCAGATTGTTGAAACTAATGGATTCCATGTTAAAAACTAACTTCTTAATTTATTGCATTTACCATATGTAATGGATTTACCATATATCTCCAATTTTCAGATCATTTTCAGATCATCAATAATAATAATATATAATAATAATAATAAAAGAATAAAAGATTCAATAAAAGAACTTGATTGTTGAGATATTATTATATTATGTACAAGTATCAATTTGCAGTACTCTAAATACAAAATAGTTTTAGATTCATTGAGAAAATTTCTTTTTTGTTTCAAATTTATGATTATGAAATCAGATAAACTAGAAATAATGACATGACAATAAGCGTAAAAAAAGAAAAAAGTTCTTTTTATTCTAGCGAGAGATTTCTATAGCTACAAGAGTTCGATTTTAGAATCGCATAAACTACGTAAAAAGCCCTAAGATAAATGGATACTTAAAGTAAAAAAAAAAAAAAAAAATGAAACTAACAATTCTTCAAATTGACTTTTGAACTCATTTTTTTTATCAATTTAATTTTTGCTAAAAAAACATATTTGATTGAATTGACTTGTTCAATCTCGACTATTGAATATAAATAGGCTATTATGAATTCGAGCAAGCCGCTATGGTGAAATCGGTAGACACGCTGCTCTTAGGAAGCAGTGCTAGAGCATCTCGGTTCGAGTCCGAGTGGCGGCATGCCATCTTCTAAACGAGATCGAATAGATCCTATAATAAAAATAAATAAAATTCCCAGTAATTAATATTAATATGGGGGATCCCCACCTTTTTTCTTTTTTATGATATTTTCAACTTTAGAGCATATATTAACTCATATTTCCTTTTCTATTGTTTCAATTGTGATTACAATTCATTTGATAACCTTATTGGGCAATGAAATCATAAAACCATATGATTCGTCAGAAAAGGGGATGCTAGCTACTTTTTTATGTCTAACAGGATTATTAATAACTCGTTGGATTTATTCGGGCCATTTCCCACTAAGTGATTTATATGAATCATTAATTTTTCTTTCATGGAGTTTCTCCCTTATTCATATAGTGCCCTATTTTAAAAAACGAAAAAATTATTTAACCACAATAACTGCCTCAAGTACTATTTTTACCCAAGGCTTTGCTACGTCGGGTCTTTTAAATGAAATACATAAACCCACAATATTAATACCCGCTCTACAATCGGAGTGGTTAATAATGCACGTAAGTATGATGATATTGAGCTATGCAGCTCTTCTTTGTGGATCATTATTATCAGTAGCACTTCTTGTCATTACATTTAGAAAGATTTTTTATAGTTCTAAAAGTAATAATTTATTAAAATTAAATCAATCTTTTTCATTTGGTGAAATCCAATACAATAATGAAAGAAACAATATTTTAAAAAAAACCTCTTTTTTTTATGCTAAGAATTATTACAAGGCCCAATTGATTCAACAATTAGATTATTGGAGTTATCGTGTGATTAGCCTAGGATTTATCTTTTTAACCATAGGGATTCTTTCAGGAGCAGTATGGGCCAATGAAGCATGGGGATCATATTGGAGTTGGGATCCAAAGGAAACTTGGGCTTTTATTACGTGGATCGTATTCGCAATTTATTTGCATACTCGAACAAATAAAAATTTGCAGGGGACAAATTCCGCAATTGTGGCGACTCTAGGCTTTCTTATAATTTGGATATGCTATTTTGGGGTCAATCTATTAGGAATCGGGCTACATAGTTATGGTTCATTTACGTTAACCTCTAGTTAAAAAAAAGAAAAGTTATTACGAATACAAACAGAGTGCAATATAGTGTATATAAAACACATTGTGTCAACCGGCAAGAACCGCGTGAATCAAGTAGTGTAGTGATTCACGCGGTTCTCGCAAAGACCAAGTATGTTGGATGAAAATTGAAATTCATATTTTGTTTTTACTTTATTTAAAATTTAAGAGAATAAAAATCCTTCTTTTTTTTCATTATCCAACCGACTCTTAAAAATCATAGGAGTTTTTTCTTTAAGAAACTTTAAGAAAACTATCTATAAAAATAATTAGATAAAATACCTTCAACCTTGTCAACTGATAGCGAAAGAACAAAATCGGGATACATACCAATACCTATTACAGGTAGAAAAATGGAGATGGAAACAAATAACTCGCGCGGTCCAGAATCAAAAACAAAAGAGTTTGGAGTATTAAATAATTTGTATCCATAGAACATCTGCCGTGACATAGATAATAAATAAATAGGAGTTAATATCATTCCAATTGCCATTACAAAAGTGATAGCTATTTTGGGCATTAAAAGATATTTTTGGCTTGTAATTAGTCCTAAAAAGATTATAACTTCTGCAACAAAACCACTCATACCCGGTAATGCAAGGGAAGCCATGGAAAAGCTACTGAACATCGTAAATATTTTTGGCATGGGGATACCTACTCCGCCCATTTCGTCGAGATAAACAAGGCGTATTCTATCATAACTCGTTCCTGCCAAGAAAAAAAGTGCAGCACCAATAAAGCCATGAGATATTATTTGTAATATAGCTCCATTGAGTCCCGTATCGGTTATAGAAGCAATTCCTATAAGTATGAAACCCATATGAGATACGGAGGAATAGGCTATTCTTTTTTTTAAATTACGCTGGCCGGGAGATGTTGAAGCTGCATAGATTATTTGTAGTGTGCCTACTATCATCAACCAAGGAGAAAATATAGAATGAGCGTGTGGTAATAATTCCATATTAATCCGAATCAATCCATACGCTCCCATTTTTAATAAAATTCCGGCTAGAAGCATACAAGTACTGTAATGCGCCTCTCCGTGGGTATCTGGTAACCATGTATGTAGCGGTAGAATCGGTGATTTGACAGCAAAAGCAATAAAAAATCCAATATAGAATATTATTTCCAAAGCCACAGGATACGATTGATTAACTGATGTTTCAAAATTTAATGTTGGCTCATTAGAACCATATAAACCGATACCCAGAACTCCCATTAAGAGAAAAATGGAGCCCCCCGCCGTGTACAAAATAAATTTTGTGGCTGAATAGAGACGTTTCTTCCCTCCCCACATGGCTAAAAGTAGATAGACCGGAATTAATTCTAATTCCCACATGATGAAAAAAAGTAAAAGGTCCCGAGAAGAAAATGATCCTATTTGACCACTGTACATTGCTAACATCAAGAAATGGAATAATCGAGAATCCCGAGTAATAGGCCAGGCCGCTAAGGTAGCTAAAGTAGTGATAAATCCTGTTAATAAAACGGGGCCTATAGACAGTCCATCTATTCCTAATTTCCAACGGAAATCAAAAAAACTGATCCATTTATAGTCGTCTACTAGTTGGATTAATGGATCGTCCAATTGGAAATGATAACAGAATGCATAGGTTGTTAGAAGAAGTTCTAACATGCATATACATATAGTATACCACCTAATTACCCTATTTCCTTTATGGGGAAGAAAGAAAATTAAGGAACCCGCAAATATTGGTAAGACTACAATTATTGTTAACCAAGGAAATTTGTTCGTGGTAAAGACAAGATACGCTTGGACCAAAAAAACCAGTGCCAAAAAATAAAATATTTTTGGCACTGGTTTTGGCGGTAAAAAAAAAATGGACTCGGGTTTCTGTAACGTATTAATAAGCTATACCCATGCTGCGGGTTGTTTCATGCCATAAATAAACTCGAACACTCAAGAAATCTGTTGGGCAGGCGGATTCACATCTCTTACAACCGACACAATCCTCCGTTCTTGGAGCAGATGCTATTTGTTTGGCTTTACATCCATCCCAGGGTATCATTTCTAATACATCCGTGGGACAGGCTCGGACACATTGAGTACACCCGATACATGTATCATAAATCTTTACTGAATGCGACATTGGATCTATCCATTTTTGAACGTGATAAAGTTTCAATCTAGTAAATTGATAAATGAATTATATATTTAAATACTAGTACTAGATGAATCGATGAGTTCCTCGAGTTTTTTTATTATCTACTTCTGGCTTGACAGTGCCAAACTACTTTGATTTATTATCTTTACTTTATTTTGTGATAACACGATCATACCTTACGTGGCAGACATGCTAATTTGAATTAATTTTTGAAATTTTAATTGATGAAAATTCTAATTTTTATTTCTAATTTTTATATATTATTATTATTATATAGAATAGAATTATAAATATAATAATATTCAACATATAAAAAAGTATTACTTATTCAACAAATTAGATTGATTTATACGAGTTGATTTTCTGTTACGATAAATTGATGAAACAATAGCGAGTCCAATAGCAGCTTCAGCAGCTGCAATAGCTATAACAAAAATGGAGAAAATGGCTCCTTTTAATTGACGACTATCAAAAAAATCAGAAAATGTTACAAAATTGAGATTTACAGCATTTAATATAAGCTCAAGACACATAAGCGCCCTAACCATATTTCGACTTGTAATCAATCCATATAGACCGACAGAAAATAAATAGGCACTCAAAACAAGTACATGTTCGAGCATCATCAACCAACTCCTTATCAATCGCGATTCATTTCAATATGAACAACATTTTAACCAATTGGATTGACTAGTAACGATAACGAGTAATAGAATATATATATAGAATAGAATAAAGGAATAGAGTGGGAATAAATCGAACTAATAAAGAATTTCTATTTTATATACAACGTCAAATAGAAAAAGAAACTGCATGTGATAGCTCATAAAAAGGTTTTTCCATTTCGTTTCGAACGAGTATTATTGACGAGCTACAGCAATTGCGCCGATTAACGCAACTAAAAGAATTATTGAAATAAATTCAAACGGAAGAAAAAAATCTGTTGATAAATGAATCCCAATTTGTTGACTATTACTTATCAGATCTTGCTCGATAATCTGGTTTGCTTTTGCAGTCCAAATAATCCCGTACCATGACGTATCTGAAATAGTAGTAATTAGTGAAACAAAAATACTTGTACAGACCACAGAAGTTACTCCATCTCCCACGGTCCAAAGATGGAAATCTTTGGAATATTCTGAACCATTTATGAACATTACAGCAAAAATGATTAAAACATTTATGGCTCCTACGTAAATAAGGAGCTGCGCAGCGGCTACAAAATGTGAGTTCGATAGAATATAGAATAAAGATATACAAACAAAAACCAATCCCAACGAAAAGGCAGAATAAATGGGATTGGGAAGTAATACTACTCCCAGACCCCCTAATATAAGACCCAATCCCAGAAAGACTAAAAGAAAATCATGTATTAGTCCAGGTAAATCCATTATATATAAAATAAGAGATAAATAAATCAAAATCTTTCATAACTTTATTGACCCGGTCAGGAAAAAGAGATAACTCTACTTTTTTATTCTTAATTAATTATAATTATTAATATTAATTAAGTCTTAATTAATTTTAATTATTATTATTAAATTAAACTAGATCAAAACAAGTTCTTAAGTTTTTATTTCAGGCAAATTTAAAATTGTTCGAATTGTGTAATCGTCAATTACTGACATTGGTAACCGACCCAAAGCAATTTGATTATAATTCAATTCGTGACGATCATAAGTAGAAAGTTCATATTCTTCAGTCATTGATAAACAATTTGTTGGACAATACTCAACGCAATTACCACAAAATATACATATTCCGAAATCAATACTGTAATTAAGCAATCGTTTCTTTCTAATATCAGTTTCCAATTTCCAATCAACAACAGGTAGATCGATAGGACATACGCGAACACATACTTCACAAGCAATGCATTTATCAAATTCAAAGTGGATTCGGCCACGGAAACGCTCGGACGTGATCAATTTTTCGTAGGGGTATTGAATAGTTACAGGTAAACGATTCGCGTGTGATAAGGTAATCATGAAACCTTGACCAATATACCTTGCGGCTCGTACCGTTTGTTGGCCATAATTCATGAACTCAGTTACCATAGGGAACATATCGTGAATATCTATAAAAAATAGGATACTTGTTTCTTTCTCTTGTTTGAGACAAGTCGTGAATATAGAAGTATTTTTTTTTTACAGTGAAAGAAGTTGGGAAGAAGTTGTTAATAATAGATTACCTAGAGAAATAGGTA
>NW_025215637.1:20000-22500 GCF_010389155.1 Erigeron canadensis | reverse complement strand
TATTTATGATATAGTATCACAAACTCTGGAAAGAAAAAAACTTTCGGATTTGATATGAGGTGATTTAAAATTAAGAATTTTTCATTCATTCCCATCCAATCAAAAGACATTTCCATCCAATAAAAAAAGACCTTTTTGTAATTTATTTCGCAATTTGAATCAATTGGAAGATAAAAAATATGAAATTGATCCTTTATTTGGTCCTTATTAGGTTCAACCTGAATTTTTGTATTAAATTTCCACCCCAAATATTTTCTATCCGTATTTTTTTCCATATATATAATATCACTTTTTCCTAGATAATTCTTTATAGGAATATTCTTGAGTATGTTAAAAATTTTTCTGGTGGAATTTTCCTGCTTTTTCTTTTTATTTCTTTCTAATGATGTTCTATAAATACAGGATTTTTTCTTAGTTTCAGAATGAATATATTTATATGATAAAAGATCATATCTATAGTTTTTTTCAAAATTATCCTCTTTATTTGATAATAAATAGATTTTCAAATTTTGTTTTTTTTTGAAATCAAAAAAAGGGTCCTTTTCATAGGAATACCATTTCTTTAAATCATTATTTTGAGAGGTATTTATCCCATTTCGCCATTTTTGGGGGACTAATGTAGACCATGTAATCTGAGATAAATCGTATTGATAATGACCTCTTAACCAGTTTTTCCACGGATTCATTCCATAATTTGGAAGTTTCTTATGTCTTATTTCGGAATCAAATATTCCTTGTTTTCCAAAAAAATCCTTTATTTCATTCTTAAGAAAAAAAGATGGTCCATTATATTGAAGAATAGATCTTACCTTATTGAAGTTAATTGCTTGGGTTTGTGATAATTTAAAAAATACATATTTTTGTGACAAGTAAGATAAATCAAAAAAAATATGTGACTTTCGCTTACTATTTCTAAGATTATCAAATATCTTTTTTATAGTCATAGGCGAAATAAGGTCAATTTTATTTTGTTTTGTTTTCTTAATCCTTTCTTGATCTTGATTTCTTTTATTATTGTCAATGTGTTTCTCAACAATTTTTTTTGTTGATTCCATAAAAAGGTATAGAGTGGTTCTGCGCATATTAATGATACATAGAAAGATATCAATGTATATTTTTTCAATGCAAAATTGAATTAATAATTCAATATTTTTTCTTTTTAATAGTTTCCAAATTTTTGGGGGTGATTCTCCATTATTCTTTTTATTTTTTTTCATTATTTCTATTTGATTTCTGATTGTGTTTCTTCTATCAATTCTATGTTCCATTTCTTCTTTTGCCTGTAAATAATTTGTCCATGTAGCTCGATTTTGACTAAGTGATTCATGAATTATCTTTTTGCTGATTATAGAATCATTTTCTGTTTGAGTTTGACTTGATTCATATATTTCTCCCGGTATAAATAATGGAATTTTTGTTCCTTTTAAAAGTAGTTGTTTTACAAATAAAACAGCTTTTGTTTGTTTCTTTGTTATTTTTTTTAAAACTCTTCGAACTCTAAAATTGAATTTTCTGATTTCGACTTTATAGTCTACATCTTTAAAAATAGGTTCAAAAAAGGAAGGTGTTTTTCGGGGAGGCCCAAAAGGATATTCTGTTTCCATTCCCAAAACTGTTAAAAAACAAGAATCAAAATCCTCCTCTTGCTTTCGATCGCTATCAGAGAGTCGTAGTTTAGATCTGTGCCAAGGTTTCAAATGAAAAGGATATAGGATTTTGATCTGAAAACCTTCTCTTAACCAATTTTTGGGAAATTCCGTTTTGGAGAATTGAAGACCATTATAGCTGCACTTTAGATAAATTTCTCTATTCCAATCTTGGAAATCTTCATACCATTCCGGAGATTGCCGTAATAAAATACGGCCAATATTCTTAACTATTATGAATAAGGGTAATTTAATATATCTTCTAAAAATTGATTGACCTAGTAACATAACACTTCTTGTTTTTTGTGCATATGGAATGTTATCCCAGAATTCCATTGCATCTTCCTGATTATTTTTTTTTATTTGGAACTGTTGATCTAAAATTTCGAATTCTGACTTTTTACCCAACCAATCTCTAATATTACAAAAAAGTTTCATTAGGTTGGATATAGGAAAAGGAAAATCTTCCATTTTTTCCAAAAAAAGGGGGGAATGGGGATTTCCTTGAGAGGGTCCCCAAATAACCATTTTACGCCTTTGAACGCGCATAGATCCTTTTATTACGGCTCGACGAAAATCCGGTTCTTCTAAATAACTTATAAAACCCGAATCTCTATTAAATTTGCTATAAAGATTATAATTCTTGAAATTAGACTTCTTAAAACTTCGTCTGGAACGAGTTAAAAAAGCTATACGTTTAAATCTTCTTGTTCGAAGCTGGTGCTCCAGCCCTTGCATTATGCCTTGTTCTTTTCGTCGTTTTTTAAAATGTTGTTCCAACTCATTGATTAATTTGTATGACCATCGAGGGGGTTTTTTACCTATTTTGTTTATTCCAATAGATTCTTTTTCAC
>NW_025215637.1:0-2500 GCF_010389155.1 Erigeron canadensis | reverse complement strand
GACCAATAGGGAAATCCCAATGAATTGGGCCTTTCGATACAATCAAATAGAAAGCCCCAAGGGCGCATATTCTAGGAGCCCAAACTATGTGATTGAATAAATCCTCCTCTATCTGTTGCCGGTCGAGGGCTCCTTCTCCTTCCCCCTCTTCAAACTCCGATTCGTCTTTTTCATAGAGAAATCTCTGATCAAGGATAGAACAAGATCCATTTTGCATCATATCTAAGGGATTCCTTGGTTCGGGTCGAAGAAGCAATGTCACTCGATCCTTATCAAACTGACTGCATGTCCGTGAGGATCCCACCAGAGCGCCTTCCACTTCTAATAGGCCACGAACTAGACCAGAATCATTCTCAACGAGTCCATAAGGAGTGATCCCGTTTTTTTCATCGGGTCCGGGTAGAGACCAAAGATCTTGAGTGACCGATCCGGCAGAACAACTCAAAAGATAAAGAAGTATCGTTAATTTCTTCATGCTCGTTCCAAGTTCGAAGTACCAATTGTACAAATAATAATCCACTTCGTTACATGATTTCTTTTTCATATAGATAGATATAGGATCCATGGGACAATTACTTAAAAGTACATTTTGTGCTACAGCCCTTCCTATCTGATAGAAAAGGATCCCGTGATCCTGGACCGATCTTACCTGGGATCGCAAATCCCAAATTTGTCTATGAAGAGCGGATCTAATTGTATTAGTATCTATAATTGATTTCTTCTGTGTAATACTAATTGATAGGGCCTCATTGGTAAGTGCTACAAGATCTCGTGCATTGGAACCCATGGTTATGGACCCGAATCCATTAGTATGGAACATTTTCTTTTCCAAGTGAAATCCCCTAGTATATGAAAGAGTGAAAAAGTGCTTTCGTTGTTGTGGAATAAGAAGCCTTCGTATCTTAATGCACGTATTTAATTTATTCGGAGCTATTAGAGCGGGATCCACTTTTTGGGGAATATGAGTCGAAGCAATAACAAGAATATTTCTAGTTTCATAATCCATGGAGAGAAGGTTCACTAATAGACCTAGGGAGAAGTAATTTGACTCATTCACATCCAGATCATGAATGTTTGGAATCCATATTATGCAAGGAGACATTGCTTTTGCTAATTCGAATTGAAGGGTGATATAAAGTCGGTCTTCGTCTTCAGGCATCATATCCATAGTTAGCGCATTCATGCTAGTTAGCAGTTCCAGCTCCATATCAAGGATATCGTCACTAGCATCAATATCGTCACTAGCATCCATATCGTCACTAGCATCAATATCGTCAATATCATCAATATCGATATCATCAAAACCTTGAGACTTGTTATCCAGGAACTTGTTCAGAAATACCGTAATGAAAGGAAGATAGGAGTTTTTCGCTAGGTATTTGACCAAATAAGATCGTCCAGTTCCTATAGAACCTATCACTAAAATACCCCTAGAGAGGGATAAGGCTAAGCGGAGCGAAAAGGGTTTCCATGAGATGGGAAATGAAAACTATTAGCCCCACACGCAGTTTGTGAATAAGTGATTGTCTGATAATGAGCAAGGAATATCCGTCTTTCTGCTAAAGAGGATGTATTGAACTCATATTCATTAGATACTTTTTATGAATGTCAACTAAGTATCGTAAGTAAATTGCTCCCGGTTGCTCAATCATTTGATAACCAGAGTCATTCTTTGATAAATGATCACTATGAGTCAGACTCAATAAATTTGATCAATCCTTTTTCTGTCGTTAAGGTGGAGAACTGAACCAAGAATTCTCTTTTTTCATCATCAATCGAATCACTGTTTGCAACCCAGGATTCTATTTTATCATCAATCCAGTCTCCGTTCACGTTTTTTCTTTTCTTATCAACGAATAGATCTCTTTACTTGTATGACTTAGATATCTCGTATTTCTCGAAAAAGTGATTCGATTGATGGGATTTGGTATGATACTTATGAGATCGATGATATCGATGAGATTGATATTCAAATATTTCTTCTTAGAGCGTATGGATTTGACCCCATAAGTGGGACCACCACCCATAGCATGTTGCCACCTAGAGATCTCCTAATTGTTTCAGAGCAACTAGAAAGAGATTCTTTAACCAGAAAGAATTCGGTTCAGATGCAGGATACCTATCCAGAAGTTTTCGCAACTCAATCATAGATGATGGAATCATCAAAGATTTGACCTTTTCGAACTCTGTCTGTAACTCACTAGAGGCCCCGAAAAACAAAGAGAAGATGTGTACAAACGAGATATGCAGCAACAAGAAGAAGGAAAAGGATTGCATAGAGGAACTCCCGAACATTTGTCAGATGTGTCGATATCAATGGTGACTTATTATTTCGATGAATCATTTCTTCGGACAGAAGAAGATTATGGAAACACTTACTCGAAATCTCACTTATCAGATTCCATTGTGGAAGACATAATTTTTTCTGAAGAATTCGCCATGATATATCTGATCCATGGCATAATATCATGAAAAATGGATACAATTTTTGACTGCTACC
>NW_025215636.1:0-18168 GCF_010389155.1 Erigeron canadensis | reverse complement strand
TTTAGTTTTCTAAGCTAAGCTTCTTTTCATAACACTAGCCTAATGCTTGTAGGATCGCGATGTAACATAATTTAGGTGAAGCTTCATGCCTCGTCTTTCTCTCAACCATCTAATTTCTCCATTTCTCCTTCGTGTTCTATGGATAACCACACTCCTTACCGTTTGCCACTTGGATCCATCTCTTACTAGATAATTGTTATTATGGTTGACACATGCGCAGTCGATAGTCCTTGGAGTTTATCTCAGGGGTACTTGCGAGATTATAGTGATAGGGATCCTTGGATCTTAACTCATCACGATGTATGTTATCATTATCACGCTTTCGTTCCAGTGTTTCGTAAATAGCTCTTTCCGGAGTTTGTAGTTTCTTAAAAGTTAATTCAACGACCACTTCCTTAATCGTTGTGGTGGTATGTGCCTTAACTTCTAACGTTGTATTCCTTATTTGCTTTCACTACTAACTTAGCGATTTCATGTTGTTTTTGTTCTTCACTTTTCTTGGTCGCACCACTTCGTGGGTCAATGGTTCTTGACTGTTCACCATGTGTTCTAAAATTTTTCTCACTCGGGTTCATCTCATTTTAGCTTACCTCTCTACAAACATTGACCTTGAGGGGTTAACCTTCATAACTCACCTTGCTTCTAACTCATGTGTTGAGCGTATACCGCTTCTCTTGGCTTAGTTGATCTATTCTAAAACAGCTTAGTTTTCGATAGTGGTTTCCCAGTGGTATTCAAGAATAACCTGAGGAGTGTCATAAAGATGAATATCTCCGGAACTACATCTTGTAGATAACGTCGATTCCTCACTTTACCCTTTGGGTTAAATCGCCTTCTTTTACTTTACTCTCTACTCTACATCACTTTCATGATGCTACTGAATAACTCTTCCTGAACGATAAAGTATAGTCTTGCGCTTCATTCTCCATGTTCGAGTATCTTCTTTTGTTGTGATTACCCCCTTACATTTTTCTTCTAGAAAAATGTAAGGGATTTCTTGCTTTTCGTATCATCTCGCTTTCTCCCCTAAGCAAGCTCATTAGCCACCTTCTTAACTAGGTTCCTTGAATCACCATTACATCTTGGCAATCTTCAATTCGCTAAATTTCCTAATCTTACTTGTAACTACTCTAGTCCTCTAGAGTAGTCCCAAACCATTTTTCATTTATCTTCAAATCGCGGGGGTCACATAGGTTTTATATTACTTCTTATCCTCCTTAATTTTCCATCTTCGCTCCAACGGTAACCTTGGAATTTCTTCTAATTTCCGTCGAGGCTCCATTTTACATGGATAAAAGGACCTTTAATTCCTTCATCACTTTGAGGCCTCGGTTCAATTGCCTCTACACTCGCTCACATGTAGACCATATCCAAGGCATCGCTTCCATTGGGTATACTAGTTTATAGTATCTTCTATACTATATTCTCTGACTCGCTAGTTTCTTGAACTTCCTTGTATCGAGTGAGTCCTTCTCTTAACGTCGTTGCTAGTGGGTGGTGTTAGTTATTTGGTCTCACCACTTTCAGGTGTTGTGTCGAGTCATCCGTGGATTAAGGGAATCGTAAATCTTTGGAAAAGAAGAAGGACCATGCTTCCATCATTTTTGGTCCTCGAGTTTGTCAAAATTCACTTGGCTAGCTTCAACGTGGAAGTGAGGAGTAAGAGTTTGTATCAAGAATAAGACGTCAACCCAGATTAATATCTTTAGGTGAGTTAAACGGAATGCTTCAACGTCGCTTGTGAAAATTTGCTTCTTTGTACTTTGATTGACATACAACATATCTTCCACAACCTATGTTATGTACATGATCCAATAGCATCTTCTATGCTATATATTTATCCCAAGCATTTCGCTTTTGGACAACTGAAGACTAAACGTCATTCGCATCTCTTGATGTCGCAGCGAGAGCGGAGTACTACTTACTTGATTTCGTCATTGCCGAGTGTGGTGTGAGTGAGTTGTACGTTGTTAGGTTACTAACTTTTGAAGAGAAGCGGTGGTGATCATTACATTGAATCATTAAGAATATCAAGGATATAGAATTTGGTTTCGAATGAATCAAGTAGGAAATATAAAACAAAAAATTCATTAAGGCTCGAATCAGACTCCTTGCGCGAGTTAAAGAAATCACTTCTATGTGTTACGTTGCCCATTGGACTCCAACTTTTAATGACGTCAATATACGCCGCACTGACTTAAATAATATAGATAGATGTTCGCGTATACATGTTAAAATAGAAATATTGCACCAAATTTCGAGGTTACATTCCTCACAGTGTGTCATCTAGAATGTATGGGTACGTGTTCGACTGGTGACGTTGTATCGTGATAAGGCCTTAGTGCCGCTCACCATTTGTAAATCTCCGACTTAGTTTGACATTCCCCATATGTTTTGCGCCGTCTCAGATCGCATAAAAAGGTTGTGTGTAGATATCTTCAAGTCGCGTCATATCTTGGGACTATAATCCTTAGAGTATATCGTCAAACGCTCGTGAGAGGATGCTTTATAGGTGATATTGCGTCGTCGTATGTAAATAATGAATAGCGGTGTCATAAGAAAGGATATTGAATAGTTTCAAAAAGCATGAGTGAACGAATATCGGAGGGGTACTTAATGACAACTTTCATACTTAGAAAATTTCTAGTTTATAATGATTTCCCAAGGGCAATCACTAGTTCTCAAGCGATCGAATCTCAACATACAATATCTATCTTGATAGTAAGGACTAACTATATTATCGTCATATCAAGCGATTACTAGTTCTCAATAGTCACATCTTAGAGCATCATAACTATCTCATAATTAGGCACAACTATATAGTCATTACATCATCTACGCACTAGCCCTTATATAGCTCAACCTTAGGGTGCAATAAGTATGTCAATAGTAAGGCATGACTACATAATCATCGCAATATTCACACGCTAATTTCAATAGCTCAAACTTAGAGAGTAAGGGCTCTTATATCCATATTTCAAATAGTCCAAACTTAGAGAGTAAAAGCTCTTATATCCATATCGGCTATAGAATTTCATATTACTTGTCATACCTATATCCCCTTTCAGTTCATTCTTAAATAATCAGTCTCATCACCCGATAACTTAAACAAGTCATATTCGAAGTAAATTCATGCTTCATGATAATCACATTATTTTATAGTGCATATGCTACTTAAAGTTCGACATCATAATTCATAAATCTTTTACGCATGCATTTCTCACAAAATTTTCACATTGCACCTTTAAACTTTCACATAGACAATACAAGCTTTCACATTGCACATTACAACTTTCACATTGTACCTTATAACTTTCATATTGCAATCAAATCAATCATGCCCAAGTTTGCACGTTATAGCATAGAGTAGCATGTATCAACATAAATATTTCAATCTTAGATTCGTTTCACTTCTAATGTGCAAGGAGAGGAATCCTACCAAGCTAGCATAATCCTTAACTAAAGCAAGTCTCAAATCCTTATATGTGCTTAGGTGAATGTCTAAATGCAACACGTACGCTCATAAAAACGGATTTAATAAAGATCTCTTTTATTTATTTATTTATTTTTTTTTGAAAAGGAATCCTTTTGAACATAGGTCCAAGTGGTCGTTTAAGTTTTACATGGTTCTCTCATAATTAAACATAGATTCATGACTCTATGTTTAATTAGGGTCCTACCATTTAAAGCTCAAACTAATGCACTTAACCTCATGCTCGACTCGACTATAAAAATCGTTTTCAAAAGTGGCTATAGTTTTGAAATTCCCGTAGGAACCCCAATGTTCTGTATAACCTTGGCTCTGATACCATTTTCTGTAACACCCCAACTAAGGCGGAACAATGAGATGTACAGAAAGTCGAGTATTCAAAACAAAGGATTATAAATAACATTCACCATAGTTTTATTTGATAAAAGAATTTACAACTGTACACGCATGTGAACCAATTTCCAAGTACAAATGCGTCCACCGTACTTGAATATTAAGTTCACGAAACAAATAACAAGCACATGAAGTAGTATACTACAATGATCAAGGCGGATTCCATTGCCTATCACAAGGTTTGATCTTTGACTCCAAATGGCAATGCAAATATTCATGAAGCATATAAATCGTCAATGCTTAAGCTTATTTCCTGAAAAGCATGAAGAAAAAGTGTCAACTACGAAAACGTAGTTGGTGAGTGCATAGGTTTTTATATAAATCTTGGTACATCACCGTTTTAATACGTAGAAAAACTGATTACTATTACATTTCGAAATATCCAAACCATATGATCGACAAAGTTTTCATATCATGTTATCAAGTTTCCAAATACCATAATGTCATATCAAGACTTGGAGAATCTATAGTAAAATTTCAGGTTCTTATTTGTCAAATCATCATGAGAGAAAAAGTATATAAATTGATTAATCGTATATCATACCAAAATCATTGAGTTACCAAATCATTTCAATATCACCAATTTCAACGTCTTTCAAGATATCACATGAGGGACGATACCCAATCCGTATGTCCAAACAATTTCCAATTATCAACAATATTAATATCCCTTTCACTTAGCCACAAGGGCATAATTTACATAATTTTGATGAGTAAATGCTTGAGCCACTACTACTACCATTTTATTCAAGTCCGATTACAATCCAATAATTCAATTCATAGCACAAGCTGTCAATCAAGTGCCGTAGTAATAATGACAATAATGATAATGGGTCGTGCCATGGAGACGCCCGATTATCTTTAGGTAGTTAGAACACCCGGGGCCAGACTAGAAGTGGAGGTTGTCACGAAGGCAACCAACCTTCCAACGGTACGCTTTGGGTGGGCGGACGAAACCTAGTTGCGCAACTAACTAACTACAGGCCTCCACTTTCGGAGTAAATAGTAGTGTACCGAACGCCGCGGTTTGACAGAACTCAAGCTCATCACATAAATCCTTTATTTTCATGAACATACGAAACAATTTATTTCATACTCATATATCAAGAATCATTTCATATAACAACTCTCTTTCAAGAAACATTGCATATATAGAAAGTAGTTTCATTTATCATGCTTTTCACCCCGAAAGTAAAACACATAAAAGAGTTTGAAAGGGGGCTATGACTCACCTTGTATGCCGCATATTATACTCATCTATGCAAAATGGGTACTTCCCATCTATAGCTTCCTTGACCATATATCCATTATGTTCCTCCATCATTTTTCAAGCCAAGACTATCCCTACGATAGGACTAATATACGTAAGTTCCTATCTTAAGCCATCACTTAGAAATGCCATTTTCATTATGTTACTATCAATTGTGGGGTCCAAGTATATTGGTAACACTCGCATCGTTTTGGTTGTAGAGATTGATGGTGTAAGGGTTACTTTCATTACATGTGTAGTTATAATTTGTTAGATTTTTGGTAACTTGGCTTCATTTGTGGTTTCACTTGGCATCTTAGGTCATCATGTAGAAATATCATATTAAGCTATGTTATCCTTATTCATCATTTGTTGTGTAACCGATTTTAGCGCGAATTAGCATTTGTGATATCAGTATATAACTTGGTTAACATAATTACTTATTCCTATCTCACTTAATTATCTTTGTTTTATTTTATTACACTTATCTCATGAAATTCGTTTAAGTGTTATGGGCCATTATCAATTGGGCCTTAAGTGTCATGGGCTTTTAAATGTTTTGGGCTTACATTAGTTATTGGGCTTTACCTTATTTGGGTTAGGTGCATAATGGGTCATAGTGGTTATTGGGCTATAAGGCTTATTGGGCCAAGTGGGCCTACTGATTTGTGTTCCTTTTGGGTTCATTATTTGGGCCGGGTTAGCCCATTGTGGTTCTTAGTTCATTACATAGCCCATTATGCCATTTATAAGATTACTTACAAATTTTCTGTTTTATACTTTATTTTTAAGAAATGTTAGCTACTATTTTGGGGTCAAGACGAATTATTTGGACCTTCATGATTTTTACACAGTGACTTATATGTATCTAGTATTTTTGTGAATTTTTGGTGAATTTTAGATGATTTTGGTGTCCTTAAAAATTATCCAAACACAAACTGTCCCGAATGGGCACTGCTTGCGACATCAGAAGTTTTATAAAAGTTCTTGATATTCTGATTGTTAGAAAAATCCCATGATTTTATTTTAAGTTCACAACACATTGAAATTACTTTCCACCAAGTATGACCTCCTGGAACTTTATGGATTAGGAGATAAAAATTGTTAAAGTTTATAAAATATTCATACAAAATTATAGTTTTGACCAGTTTCAGTAGAAAAATCATATCTTTCGTTTGGTTTAGTGTTTTTGAGTAATTCCAGTTGGAGGTTAATCTTAACTCATTTTTCTACAACTTTTATTTTGATAGTTTTTCTTGAAAATGTCCTCACATGTTCAGTTTACCTGTTCTAAGACAGGAGATTAATTCTGTCAGAATGTTTATTGGTTAATACATCCCACCAATGGTTTTGTTTGCTTGCTTTAACCTCTAGATTTCCACTAACAAAATTATTACTTTGTTTTGTATCTCTTAACATCAAATATACAGATTATATCAAATTCAAAATCATAACCATCCATCTCAAATCCCCAAATCAAAATCAATCAAAACTAGTGCAAATCTAAGCATGCATGTTAAGATCTATCACTTTCAAGCTCAATCAACGTATTATCTCTTATGTGTGAGACTTTTTAATGATTATTTCTTATTATTCCATCATTTAAATATGCATGCATAAATGTGTATTTAGTGATAATTTGAAAGGTAAAAAGAGTGGTAATCAAAAGAGTTCAAGTTATCAACCTTTGAAGATCAAAATAACAAGATGGGATGTGGTGTTGGGTCTTGTTCTTGATGGCAGCCCATGAGTCGTTTGTTGGCTGTTACAAGCTCAAAAATAAGGGAAAATAAGCTATCAAATGAAAGAAGGGATGAAGAACAAACAAAGGAACATGTTGGGTACCCATTGATAATCAAGAACCAAAAGGAAGGAAGAAGATGGGACTTGTTTGCTCCTGTTTTCTGCTGCTGTTCGATCAGCCCCTTAGAGGGCTGATTTCGTGACCTTGTTGCCTCCAAATCGACTCCATGCTTCCACCATGCATGACTCTAGTTGTTGGATGATCAATGGAACTTATTATTACACTAGATTAGTTAGTTTCAAGCTCCATTTTGCCTTGGAGAAATCTGAAAATGGGGAAGGAGGTGGAGATAGTTGAGAGAGAGTTTTTGGGAGGAGTGTGTGTTGTGTTTTCAAGAATGAAAGGTGTGGGGTGGTGTGTGCAGATGTATGGACGTGGGAGAGAGAGGAGGAAAAGGAGTTAGGAGGATGCCTATTGGTCTAATGGAGTGGTGTAGTGGGTTAGGAGTGAACTCATTGGTTAACCCAAGTGGTTTGTGTTGGGTTTAAGTCCTAAGTAGTGTTTGTATGTATGTATATATATATGTGATGTATATTTATGTGTGAGTGTAAGAATAAGTGGGTTAGTTGTATGTTGATTGGTGGATTTTATAAGAGTTTATATGTATAATAAGTTTAAGTTGTGTGCATATCTTTTAATTGGAAGACTTATTCAAATGTTGCAATATATTTATGTACTTATTATTATTCAAGCTTACTATTATGTACATAATAGTTTATAAATCTATTTTCAAGATGGTCATTATATCTTTGTGTTCAAATGTACGTCAATTAGTTTGGCGTTTGAATTGTTGGTCCTTTGTGAAGATTTATGATTGTTATCACAACTTGTGAGTCTTAGCTTATTATTTATATAACTTAACTTCTCGAGATTCAATTTTTGGTTCATTGGCATTTTGTCAAGTTCAATTAGAACTAATATCTGTAACTTGAGATCGTATTGAATAATTATAGTTATTGTTTATGGCATTTCACTGTACTAGGGGGCAACTATCGCTATGCTTTGAATGTCTAGAAGGTCGATTCTCTTAATAAACCTCTAGGGATAAGGACCTAGATAAGTCCAAGTAAATTATCCTAATTGGAAATTGAGGGTTGTTACATCCATCCGGTCCAGGTGCTTTATCTTCACCAATAGAAAACATTGCCTTTCTAATCTCATCATTCGTAATAGGTCTTATCATTGAAGTAGCTTTACTATTCGACAATTTATTAGTAAATAGATTAGGAGACGGAAAACGAGGCATATGACCTGCCTTACCCAAAAAATTTTCGTAATGAATTACAAAAGCTTTGCGAGCATCCCCACCTTCATGCAATATCCCATTACTATCTCGAACTATTTCAATCCGACTTCAATGGTTTTTACTTTTGATAGAATTATGGAAGAAAGCCGAGTTAGAATCACCAACTCCTAGCCATTCCACTTTTGATTTTGTTTGAGAAACCTTTCTTCATCTAACTGAGCTTCTTTAAATCCCTTAGACACACCAGTTCCTGTTCTAACAATGAAGTATTAGTCGGATCAATGTCAATAGCAGCTTGGATATCATCTAGTTTGCTTCGTAAGTTAGCTACTTTGACATGAAAATTTCCTTGCTTTTGTCATAAGCTTCGCAGATAAGACTTTGTAGCTTTCAATCTCTTGACAACCTGAAACATATGATGCCCATCCACCTATAGGTTCCAACCACATTTAACAACTTCAAGAAAACCCGGTTTAAGAACAAGTGTGAGTCCCTCGATAGCTACAGATCGCTCTCGAGATCGTCTATTGTTATGTCGTGAGTGCGGAATCCTCACGAGATAACTAGTTTGATTAGTTATCGTGTATATCACTAATTATCAAGTAAATAATCAGCCGTATGATGCTATATTCGTTTCTATAAGCTATAGAACGAACTTAGTCTCCTGGTGTATCTGTATGTCGAATGTGTTCCCTCAATTTAGGGTATTCATTCGTATATATATGTTTCAGAACTGGGCTTGCTGGGCTTTGTTCTACGAACTTAGCAGCCTAGCCCATGTAACGAAGTTAATCTTCGTATGTACCAAACAAAGTTTATCTTTGTTTGCCTCTAACGAAGATATTCCTTATCTTCGTTAGATGTAAGACTTGGTTATATTCCTAAATGTTTCATCAACAAGGAATCCTAACACATATTATGTTTGTACTTGCATAACACACAACAAACATCATACATAAACATATATATAACACCAAAACATGTAATCGATCATTACCAAAACATAAAGTCTATAATCTATCAATTACATATATATAGATACGACATAAAGTAACCTAATGTCTTAATCTAAAAGATAGATCAAATCTAAGTTGCTGTTGTCACATCAATGTGCATCAACAAACTCCCCCTTGACAGCAGCACCTTCGATTTCTTCAGTCTTCAAAATCTGGTCAGCCATCAAATAACAATCTTCTGCTATTTGCATGGATATCTTCATGTAAACAAAGTTGAAGAATCTTACGATAACGGCTTTCTTCATGCTTCCAAAACGGCAAGAATGAACATTCTGTATCGTATAACTTCCTTAAATCATTTCTTGAGAAGTTCACCAACTGCATCGGATCATATACTCTTCTCAACAAAATCTTCTTCTTCGAGTCTGCATACATCTTTGCTTCACCAGAGTTTCGATCAATTTCCCAATTATCCATCTTTTCCAAGACGTCTTGTGCCCATTTCTTGGCAGGGACTTTGATCATACACTTGACGTCATGTTGAACATACTCAACAGTTTTATCTGGCTTGACCACTCTTTTCTTTGGTCTTGGTTCAATCTTAAACTGCGGTTTGTCTGAATCTTTCATGTTCTTTCTCAACCAAAAATCATTACGAAGATATTTACCGACAACATCAGCTAAACCATCATCACTTGAATTGATAATCCAATTATTTCCAAGTTCATGTAAGTCTTCTTCACATAAACTCCTGAAATGTCTCTTACACCAAGCTAAGTACTGACAACCTTCTGGTCTTTTAAGAACAAAAAACTTCAGTTCATCATCATTAATTCCAATACAAATTTGGTTTCCAATACAAATTTGGTTTCCAAGTTTCCCTATCGACTATCCATTCATTAATTCTTCTTTCGGGCACATGTCGATCAACCACATGTAATGGATCATCATCTCTGAGAGGAACTGGAAAATCATTTTGACTGAATGGTCTTGTCAAGTTAATCTCATAATCAGAAGGAGTCAATGCATCATCATTCTTAGCATATACAACGAAGTGTAAAACTTTAGTTTGGCTACTGAATGGAACTTGAATCATTCTTTCCCGAACATCTGATCTCTTCAGATCTAACACTCTACTTTCTTCAATCGATGGATCTACAGGAATTGAGTCCCAAACTTCATCAAACCCATAAGGCTTCTTGAATATGTTTAGGTTTGGTTCAGGAACAAATTCACCTTCCTCGAGCTCATCACCATCAAAGAATAAATCTGTATGATCTGGATCATCTATTAAGATTTACACAAAATGAACACCAGAATACAAAGAATAATCATGATAATTATAATAAAGATGAAATGTAATTGTATTGAAATAAGATAGATTACATTTACATGTCATAACTTATTACATACAATCGAATATACATTCTATCTAAATAATCTTTATCATAATCAAAATCAGAAACCTGAATCACGAGGAGCACCAGAAGGACCAACACCAACACCAGAATAACCAGCATGAGAAGTATCACCTCCTGTTTCCCCCTCAATCTCTACACCTTTCCTTTGTCTTCAACTGGGCGAGAATCATTCCTATCACTAGCATTATCAGCATCATCATTGTCATTCTGACGTCTTGGTTGAACTGCTGACAATCTACAAATCTCTTCAGGAACTTCTCCCCTATGATTCTTAACCCAGTTGAACAAAAATGTCAAAGCTGCTCGGGTATCAGTGAGATCAGACTCCAAAGTGAACCTAAGTCTCCAGAAGATCAACACGACGAACAAGCGAAGAATCTGAAGGAAGTATGTAGGATAAGGAAGGAGCCACCAGGGAACGCAGTACTTGTGCTTGAGAAACAGCAGGAATAACAGCAGCAGTTGGTCTTGGAGGATCAGGAATCGCTACTGAAATAGCTTCAGCAACACGTCTACGCTTAGTTCTGGTATACTTAAGATCAGCACTCCCTGTCCGTTTCACCGGACTAACCGAACTGGCTCTGTTCATGGAATCATCCATATCGTCAAAATTTCACGCAGTTCAGAATCATTCTGAGCAGCAACATCAGGATCAATCTGAGCAGCACGGTCAGGAATATGGCTATCAGAAATAGCAGGAACAGCATGACATGCCTTACTCCGACGCTCTCTATGTAAAGCAGCACCATCCTGAACAAAAGACTGATGTGAATGATCACTTTCAGAAGCAGCAGAGACATCATGAACCAACTTAGTTCGACGCTCATTAGCAGATTCATCTGTGTTTGTCTCGGTTGCAGTAGCAGAACCGTCTGAACTATCGGCTACACCTTCATCATTCCCATTATCAGAACTATCAGAATCATCACTCGAATCATCATCAGAATCATTAGCAGAAGCATTCTCAGAACTTTCTGAGTCATCAGAATTAGAATCTTCAACATTATCATCCACAAACATATCATTCTCAAGACGAGATCGATAGTTTGGATTAATCAAGTGACCAAAAAGTGGTAGATCATTAAGACCAGCCACATTACGTGTATTTGCTTCAAGATCAGCAAAAAGACGCGAAGGCCAAGCATGAAGAACGTAGCGAGGACCTTGGTCATACACTAAGTCAGGACAGAAATGTCTAACTATGGCCATAACAAACCGAGGATATAAGAGAAATCTCTTCCTCCCCCTGGCATTAATTTGATCAAGAAACTCCTGATAAAAGTATCTCGAGAAAGGATAAGGTGGATTATACACTAATGCAACCATCTGCGACGCAATCTGAGCAGACAGTTGATCAAAACCAGCCTTGCGATTGCTCAAACACACGAGCAATGCATACACAAGATATCTCCATCTTCCCTGAAAACCACTCTTATCAAAAGGAAGTTTGACCACGCCGACAAACCCCATTCTCTGAAAACATCTAAGAAGAAGTTCAAACTCATACGTCAACTCTACTTCTTCCTCTGCTTCTACCTCTGGTTCTGCACCTAAATGCAAAACAGTACGAAGCGTTGCAGCGTTGAAGTCAAATGTAATCCCTCCAACAGTAGCACGTACAAAACTATGTCCTTCAATCATAACTTCATGAGCAGTTGACCAAAAAGAATCTATATACTGCCTAACAAGTCTAGGCGAATCACAGAAAGCAAAAAATAATCTCGATCGAGCGATGTAATCGAACATCTCATGAAAATGTTCGCTGTTATGCTGATCCGGATCAAGATTAAGTGCGAGATTATGTTTCTTCACAAACTGACGCGGAGCGAGAGCCATTTTTGCAAAACAAATCACAATATCGAAACGAATATAAAATAAGCACGGTAAATTAATTGCAGACTTGAAAGACCTAATCAATAATTTCGTAAGGTAAAACTGCACAAAATTATTCGTTAAGTTGAGTTCATAAATTATAAACTGTACGAAATTAATCACTAAATTCGTTAAGTATACAGGAACGAAGATGTAATCTAAGTTCGTAAGCTATAAAGGAACGAAGATAAATCCTAAATTCATAAGAACTAAACTGAAGTTTTCACCTAACGAAGTCTAAATTCGTAAGGTCTAAACTGGACATGCATGTTCGTAAGTTATAACTTATATTCTAAGTTCATAACTTATAAACGAAATCTAAGTTCGTTTGGATAGAAACTAACTTCGTAAGCTTTGCTAAGAAACTAAGTTCGTTAAGCCTTGCTAAGTTCGTTCCTTATCAACTAAATTCTAAGTTCGTAAGGCATAAGTTCGTAAGGCATAATCGAAAGCTAACTTCGTTTCTACCAAATCTAACTTCGTTTGAACTAAAATCTAAGTTCGTTTTCACAAATCTAAATTCGTTTGGGTAAACCAGTTTAATGATCACAAGAATATATATATATATATATAATCAAAACGAATCAAATCGAAGATATATATAAAACCTAGATCGTTTTTGTGGACGAAAATAAGATCAAAAACTTACTTAGATCACGATTTGCAAAACAAATCAAGGAAACGAAGTAGATAGAGAGAAAAGAAAAGATTTTGGGGTTTTTAGGGTTTTGGTCGTGTGAAAATAAGAGTAATTTTCGTTCGAAGAAAACCCCTTTATATAGTGAAATAAAAATGGGTTAACTATGGGTCGTGCTAAAATCCATTCACGAAGTTATCCAAACGAAGATAGCCTTCATTTGGACAAATTAATTTCTAACTATAAGAACGAAGATAACAGTTATCTTCGTAAGAACAAATCAAAGTTAGAAAATATTCCAGATTTCAGCTAAGTTCCTGAAAATTTTTCAGATTTTCATCAAAGCGATCTTCCAAAACACGACCCTTCATCGCAATCTGTACATAGCAAAAACTCGTTAGAAAGCAACCTGTTCATGCCTTGTACTAAAAAGTGCTATCATCCAAATTCATCACCATAATTTAAGTATATAATCGAACATTATAATCTTGAATAACAACCCATGCTTTAAACACTAACCATCAACAAACCTGAAAATAATCAATTTATATATGAACCTCATTACCAATGACGATTATGACATCGAGAACTTCCTTTGATCATGGATATGCGTGACGGCAAACCATCTTGAAACACTTAAGTCCCATACTAGATGTCGTCTACAAAACTAACAAACAATGAACAATCCAACAAGAATTCACTGAAGAACTTAGTAAAGTTTCCAAAAGTATGTCATAAATCACAGCATGAAATTCAAAAAAACTAATATCAAATTTGATTATTTCATTAAATACATGAATCATAAAGTAAATAACTACTCCAAAAGCAAGTTCATGTATTCATCCTTCACATGCTCAAATCTGCATCACAAATATTATCACTACACACCAAGGATCTTATCGTCATGATATCATTCGTATAAATAACAATGTATTAACAGAAATCAGCACTCCAACTTTATCTTCTTAACCTGAACACTGCACACTTATTACAGAACTCATTAACGCATTGAGAACAAAACAGTATAATGCAAAAAATTCAAGCTACAAACACACTCAATTAGGGTTAACAAATATGAAATAACTAAAAATCTAACAAAAGATCAAGGGAGGTCATTTCTTGTCAAACCCTAAAATGTCACCAAGTTATTAATCAAATTCTTAACTTGTTACAAATTAAAATTGTGAGATTTCAAATAACTTTGACATTTCACATAATACTTGAAAGATCATTTTCTAAACTTAAACAAATTAATGTCCATATGAGAAAATCTTCTTTGTAAACAAACCACACAACCTCATTAAAAATTCACATGAAGGAATTCAGCAAAACATATACTCAGAATTTGAATAGGATCTCTCGTGAAAAAAGAACTTATAAAAATACTATTTTGACTCAATAAAAAGAAAAATAACTCTAAATTCTAATTAACTTGACTTTATACATTATTCACATTATGCTTGATTACTGCTGATTAGATCAGGTTAGCATGTTACATAAGCCTGCGGGTGAGAAATAATTCTCTTATTATAAGTTCTGAACAGTGACCCAACAGCGATTACCGGTATGTTTGTCCTCTTAAACACTGGTACTTCCAGTTTTCTTTGAATATGACACTTTCGTATTACTTGAGCCAAGGACAGTCACCATGTAACCTAGTAAGTTACTCATGCCATACATTTAGTTTGCGAACTTATGTGACCCACAATCAGATATACTCCCATAATCGACACAAGCATTAAAATAACAAGTATTCAATATATATTTGGAAACTTCCTTAAACAAACCATGAAACACTTTTACATTTCATCACTGAAGCACTTTTGTATTTGCGATTTACATTTATTTTGTAACACTTTCGGTCGTACCATGGTCAAGGGCAGTCACCTTGCAACCTAAGTAGCCTAATATGTCACTTAATCACATTTACTTTCATTTGCATTAATTTTGTAACACTTTCGGTCGTACCATGGTCAAGGGCAGTCACCTTGTAACCTAAGTAGCCTAATATGTCACTTAATCACATTTAACTTTATTTACTTTCATGTTCAGAACTTGTAGAAGTTTCCAAATACAGACTGAATAAATTTATAATAAAGCTAGATCTTTCACAGAATTTAAGGACCAGATCTTAACATTTCTGAAAAGCAAGCATTCTCAGCCATATATCTGAATATGTTTCCCACAAGAACATTGAATAATTTAAGTTCAGATTGAAGGAAACCTTGGTACTTTGTGCCTACCGATATATCCCAAATTGTAATCACTGAACTAAGCAGTTATATACGATTAAGCAAGCTTAAAAGCTAAAGTATCGTCACTTCTAATCATTTAGCGCAGTAACCTTTATTCATATTTTCAATTTTCGATTTTTCAATGTTTCTGTATTTTTCTGACACTAGATATATACAAACTTATACTAAGACAACTCTTTTTGTATTTTATGACTCTATCTACGTACGACTTATACTACAAAGACACGAAAATACATTTAAGTTCTTTGAGAGAAACTACTCGGCATTCTTCATACCATTGAGTTGATATAACAACTCAAGACGAGGTCCATCAAAAGCTTTAGTGTATAGATCAACAAGATTATCATCAGTAATAACTTTTCTAAATGCATAAGCTTTTTCTCAAAACAGTCACGTATGAAATGATACTTTATATCTATGTGCTTGGTGACATTAAAGTTTTTCAGATTCTTGGTAATATCTATGGCAGACTTATTATCAATACAAATAGGAGTATTGGAGATATTCATACCATAGTCGCGCAATTGTTTCTGTATCCAAAGCACCTGAGAACAGCAATATCCAGCAGCAATGTACTCTGCTTCACAGGAAGACTGTGCAACAGATGTCTGCTTTTTGCACTGCCACGATATAATTCTCCCCCCTAAAAGCTGACATCCACCTGACGTTGATTTCCTATCCGAATTGTCACCACCATAATCCGAATCAGTATAAGCTACGAAGTCAAAGGAACCATACACGGGATACCAAAGACCTAGACGAGGCTTGGCTTTCCATAACGAAGAATCCTTTTCGCAGCTTTCAAGTGTACTTTTTCGGATTAGCCTGATATAGCACACATAGAAACAGCAAAGGTAATATCTGGACGTGAGGCTGTCAGATACATCAAGGATCCAATGATAGCCCGATATTGAGTGGCATCGACGTATGGATCATTAGGTTATCAGGACACAACCCATGATTAGTCTTAATGGGAGTAACAGCATCCTTAGCATCAGTCATTCGAAACCTAGTAAGAAGATCTTTGACATACTTGGTCTGATGTATAAAGAAGCCATCCTTTAGTTGATCCACTGTAGTCCAAGGAAGAAGGTTAATCCCCCATAGCACTCATCTCAAACTTAGCCTTCATGCTGTGACAACCCTCATTTTCCGACTAAGACAACGTACTTATATTATCTAGGTATCTATCCCTAGAGGTTTGTTAGGAAAATTGACCTTCTAGACATTTAGGCATATTGACAATTGCCCTCTAGTACGGTGAAATGCCTTAGAAATGCCATAACAATAACTAGAATCATTCGAGATAATCTCAAGCAATAAACTAGTTTTAAATGAACTTCATAAAATACCTTTGAACAAAAATTTTATTGTTAACTAATTAAGTTATATAAACAATAATGTAAGACTCACAAGTTGAGATAACAATCCAAATTCCTATAAATTGTCCAACAAATTAAACACCAAACCAAATTTAAGTAAATATGGCCATGAAAATAAAAATTTCCATCTCGAAAAATTTGTAAGTTATATGTATATAAAGTGCTTAAATAATGAGTAAGTATATATATATATGCTTAAAAATAAATACAAGTTTACAACTAATAGCTTATGTAACCAACTAAAAATACAAGAATATATCCATACATACATATATACATGACATATACATACCATTAATATTTTTAACCAAAACAACTAATTACCTACATTTAACTAACATAACACTTACAAAATAAATACCAACTAACCTATACTTACACTAATATATATACACTTTTTTATACAAAAAAAATAAGAAAATCCCTTCAAAACCCCCTGATGGCCAGCCTCCCCACTCCCATACAACACCTCCAATCAAAATTCATCCTCCTTATACTCCATACAATTAACACTCCAACACTTATTCTTCAACACACACACAAACACATTCTACACTCAAACAACTATTCTCTCCTCTCTTTCTCTCTTCATTTTTGGCAGCCCTCAAGGAAGATAAAGGAAGAGAAATCATCTAAAACATATAATAATAAGGGTTATAGGCTAGATTAACATAGGATTAATTCAAGCATAGTTTAAGGGTTATATTAAGTTGAAACAAGGGTTGTTGGAGGCATAAGGGTCACGAAAAATCTGCATTCTCTCATCAAAAAAGTGTTCTTCAAGGGTATAATCTTCCTCCTTTCACTAGATTAAATCTTGCTTTGTTATGTTAAAGGTTTTATCAAAAACTCATGTTTCTTTATGAATCTTCAAGTTTTCTTTTGAATATACACTTGATGAGGGCAAGTTGATAGAATCTTTCTTCATGATATGCATGTCAAGATCTAGAGAAAAGATTCAAGGATTCAACAAGTTTAAGACCCAAAAGTGTTGTTATATTAAATAACTTTAAAGTGATTTTTCCTTTGAAATATGGTCTATATTTTATATATCTTGATGAATATTTCTGGAGTTTTCATAAAATATGTTTTAAGTGTTGAATGAAGTTGGATAAAGATTTGTTGTTAAATGATGAGATGATACATGCATGCTGGATTTGCACTAGTTTAAGTTGTTTTGATTTGAGATTTGAGATGGGTCTTTAATTGATGATTTCATATATATATTTTGATGATTAAATACATGGTAATAATCTGGGATTTATGAAGTTAGTACAAGAAATAAGGATTTTATAAGAATTCAAGACCAAACAATGCATAAAGTCACTAACGAAATCACAAGAACAAATATAATTCATCACCTTCATCACATGATTGTGTCCAAACTATGAAATAAAATCTGGAAGAAAACACTAATGAAAGATGAATAGATGAATTAGGATGAACAAAATGTATGGGTTTGC